>NW_027176406.1:6669086-6771586 GCF_023349555.1 Cebidichthys violaceus | reverse complement strand
CTTACCCCCTATCCTGCTGGTGGTCTGAATCAGACAACACCTGACTCACCTCTGTCGACACAGCTGGCTTTTACCAAAACCCACTCAGCCTCTGTGGCGTCAGTCCGTTGCCTTTTCAACTCCTAGCCGAGGTTTGGTCTGTGCGGAGAAGCTTCAGAGCTATTCTGTCTTCTACATGATAAATTACAACGAGTGAGTTGGATAAAGGATGGCAAAGTCTGCCGTGACACCAGTTAATGTGCCGTACAATAACCACCTGAGGCTTCTGGCGGTCATAGATGAGTCAGCAGGGAGGGATCTGATGTGGATATGAGCACTCTATCAGTCAGAGGCATGTTGCCAAAGGTACAACTTTCTTTAAAAAAAAATAGGATTAGTCTTTAAAACAAGGTTATGAAGTCAGCTTCCTTTAGACCGTCTAATTCTGATATGGTATTTATTATAAAGTGATGATGAAGAAAGTCTCACAGTATGGGTCGGGTCGGGAAAAGGGTTAGTTAGGGTCGCCGGAGTGGGAGGAGAGCTCCAGGAAATAAACTTTTTTCATCTGATAGTTAAGAATCAGCAATGGACTATCCAAGTTTGTTTATAGGATTTAACAGGATTTTGCCCCCCCCCCCCAAAAAATAAATAAAATAAATATAATATTAATACTACTATACTACAATACTACTACTTTTTTCTTGTTGGATTTTTATAAGACACATAATTTAGCAATCATACTTACTATAAACAACCAATAGATGATTTAAAACACACTATAATGTAGATCTAAGCACCTATGAGGATATTTTAAGTGTTCATTAGTTTATAGTGTTTATCAACATATGCAATTTATCCTATAACGGCAATAATACGTTATATTATTACAATTGTGTTTTACAACATTGTCATTAATTTCCTGTGTATATACCAGCCTCCACTTACTTTATTTTATTGCATTGTAACATTATATGTAAGAAGTTATGTTCTTGTCTGTGAAATGTTTGCTATGAGTCCATGTAGGCTGGACACTCTTGTTTGTGCAAGACACAACAAATAACATAGTTAACTAACTAACTAAGAACAATATCAAAGCACATATTGAGATATTTAATGACATGTTAACAAAGTGCATTTGAGCCCTTACTTGATTTTATTATGGAAGAAACGAAAAGTAGCAACAGAATAAAGCAGATGCCCCGCCAGTGGAGGAATGCACTGATATGAGTGATAGTATTTAGAAACAATCATAAAATATGTTCTAAGACTGAAAGAAAAAACAGACGCACAACTTCACAACGATAAGTAAATAATAACCTGCTGCCCCTGGATACCAACTATTTGCTATTGGGAAATGAAGATGTGCTGAATAAAGTTACACAAAATCTGGCGCCCTCTCTGGAGGACTGGTGCTCAGCATGTGAGCTATTATTGCTGTGAATTTCTGGGAAACCGAATACACCGAGCTAAGGCTGAATCATTACCTCATACATGACGCTAAAGCGGAACTTCTACCAAAAACAAAGAAGAGGAAAAGAGCATATAGTAAAATATCTAATTATATAGCTGGTGCTTCAAATAATAATAATAAAAAGTATTATTTAAAGTGTTTATCAGACCCTAAGAAGACTGACTCTAGGTTACCAACGGTAAATAAGTATTGCTTGGAACTCCTCCTTAACTTCATTTTGGAAAAACAGCAGGGGGAGGACGCTTCTCGTAGCAGGAAAAAAAATGCGCCTGTCAATCTGCCAAGAGGGAGGAAGGGAGGAGTTTCCTCACATTTATATTGACGAGAGTTCTCTCTTTTTATCACAGTTGCATCAAGCAACACTCGACACACACAGAGAAAACTACTTAATAAGTCCGAAGTTTGTTGCCAAATAACTTTAAAACGTCTGTATCACTCGGACAGACTGTGAACAGACAGCGACCGCGCACTTGGATTTATTTTAAAAGAGCGAATTTGGAGAAACATTGAAGGTGAGGATCTGTTTTTTTCTCATATCACAACATAAACGTGGATAAATAATGTTTTGCGTGTTTATCTGAGTGAGGTAGTTGGTTAAGTGAAGCCGGCCATAGCGTTTTAAATTGCGTAATGAGGATTACGATGTCTTTACTGGAACTGACCGAGTCCCGAGGGCACATTACAAACGCAAAGTTTCCCCGAAATGGATGGAATTTACATAGAGGCATTTGATCTAAACACGCTGTTAAAGCCACATTTCCTCTCAAACAGAGGATAGAGGAGTCATGCAGTTTGGGTATATTTTTTTGTTTCTAGCGGACAAACACAAAGCTGATGTTTAAGCGCACGATGCAAAGAGCTTCCACATCTGGAAAAATAGTTAGTTCCCGGTAGAGCTGCTGGAGCTGAGTGGTGTTAGACCTCAACATGAATAAAACAAATCTTGGCTATGTCACTGTTAAACTTTTAAAATGCATTTTAATGTTTATCATCTGTTCCCACACTTGGCTCAAACTAACGTCTCATCTTTTGTCTCTTCAGGTGTTTCACTTCCAGACAGACTGACCTCATCACCACCCTCTGAACCTCTCTTTGACTCCACCTTTTCCTCCTCCTGTCTGTGTGGTGCCCAGTGCTCCCCAGGCTGCCTAGAGAACGGGCACAGCGCCATGGTAACTTACAGCAAGTTTGACTCCGCAATGAGCAGCAGCCTCTTGGACTCCAGTATGCGGCTGCCTCAACGTTACAAGACTTTCACCTCCAAGACACAGTACCAGATGGTCCTTGCCACGCTCCACAAGCTCAAGGAGAGCGGCTTCTACTGGGCCGCCATCACCGGGAAGGAGGCCAACGCCATGCTGGCGGACCAGACCACCGGCACGTTCCTCGTCAGGGACAGCTCCGACAACCGACACCTGTTCGCCCTCAGCGTCAAGACGGCGTCGGGCACCAAGAACCTGCGCATCCAATGTGACACTTCCTCTTTTTACCTGCAGACAGACCCTAAGAACATTCACTCTGTTCCCCACTTTGACTGCGTCCTCAAGCTGGTCCATTTCTACATGCCTCAGAGCAAAGCGAACACTCGCAGTGGGAATATGTACTACATTTACTCTGGAGGGGAGAAGATCCCCCTGGAGCTCGTCAAACCTCTCTCATGTAGCTTTTCCACCTTGCAGCACTTGTGCAGGAAAACAGTCAATGGACATTTGGACATTTCTACTAAAAGAGACCAACTCCCTCATCCTCTTAAGGAGTTCCTCCAAGAGTATGATGCTCCTATCTAGAGGCGTCGGACTGATGCTCTTGAAGGGGCAAAGACTTAAAAGAAACTGGATGGGTTTCAACTCAGCTAACGGTCAAAGACACACACTGTGTCCGAGGAGTATCAATCGAAGCAGCTTCGAGAGCAAGATCGAGCTTGTGAAAAGGAGCAGTTTATTGTACTGACAAGACGTGTGTAGGTCTCACAGAAAAGTGGGCATCGGTCTCTTTTAAGGTCCATGTTTCAAGAAGAGACTCTGGATCAGGGACTAATCCACAAAGAGGGCCAAGAGAAAGAGAGCACTGCTGTAATCTGATAGTGTGAAAGAGAGAGAACCACCGCCGCCCTCCCCTGCCTCACTGATGACATGCAACTTACTGAAAACTGAAGTGAGAGTCACAGTCAGCTGTCTAAAGTCCGATGACACACAGGTTCCCTCTGCTGCTGCTAACCATATGAGCTGTGAGTCTGTCGGGCTCACACACATCAGCCTCAGAAAAATCATCCGTCCATTAAAGCCGGTCCGGCTTTTACGGTCAAGCTGGCTTTTTTGCTGACCTCCGATGATAATCTTGGACGTATTGCACACGTCCTTCCTTCCAGCATCCTGGGATCTCTGACCATGCTGGAAATTGACAGACAATGGAAACTTAGAGTGCAAACCAGTGGACACTGATGGCCTTCTGGGTGCATATTTGTACCAGCCACGATGGGAAAACTGAATACAAAAGTCTGACTTTTATAAGATGTTTTAAGACCAGAAAAATAAAGAAGATGCGTTTCTAATATTTTGTTTAGAGGAAGGGTTCTCGCCAAACTTACCAGAACTAGACAGCAGCTTGTTGAAACACCAACATGAATGCATCCTAGTGGATCTTACTTGAGAGAAAAGTACCACTGCTTAATATATGTCTTCAGTGGTGAGGAAATATATATCAATATGCCAAAAGATGTGGTAGTGTTTGTGGCACAGAAAGAATTGCCATGACTTGCAAATGAATGTATTAAACATGGTATCTGTCTTTTCCCAATAAGGAGAAGAGTCAAAATATGTCTTATTTTCATGAGTTTACATGGGTGAAGATGTTTTTGTGCTGTCTTTTATAAAGATATACTTTTTGCCAGCCAAACCACTGGCTGTGGATGCTTGAAGAAATGTGTTTGACGAAGCAAGCAGACTGATACGACTTTGCACTTATTTATATTTGTATGAACATTTCATTAATTTATAATAAAAGGGCACTATTTTTCTAAGAAATGAGATCTCACTGCTTGATTTATTTTATGATGATTGAAACTTTTTTTTCCACAGGCAGAGCAAACGGACTAATAGTGAATCACACTACTCATTGTATGCATGGATCTTTTAGATAAGTTCTGATAACATCACATTTGGTTTTGTTAACTTGCTGCAGAGGTCAGGCCACCAGTTCACTGTCTTTAATGATCTCCTCTTAAAGACAAAGTGTCGCCTTCTTCCTCGACCCAGATACAGATACACTAAATACAAACATATTTCATCATGTTTTCACTTTATCATATACTTTTCTCTTTTAAAGAAATGCTTCTAAGATGACACTACACGCTTGTTAGTTTAAGCTAATGCAAAAATAGTATCTCATTGTTATTTTCTGAGCTGATATCTTGTTGAGCAGTTGACAAAATTCAGCACACCAGAAATGTAAAATAGCAATCCAGATAATTATGAGCTGAATACTGTATTGTGCTGTGACTCACTGGATTCTAGGTGAAAGTGTGACCTAACATTCTCTCACGTGCACATACATAATGATGCCTGCTTCTAACATGCACGCCTCTTACAAGCTTAGAACTTCTCAGAAATGTCCCCCGCCCTGTAGGCAAATACATAATTAGAAATGTGTCAACATGTTTACTTCAGCACATAGGAATTCAAAGATAAGTTGTATTTAGTGTTGCACACATGGATGGATTATGAGGCAATGGGCTCCTGGCTACAGACATGGAAAGGGCCCCCATCTGTCTTGGCTCCTATTAGAACAAGACCTCAAAGAGATATATTTTTTAGCGTTTTGCATCTTTTTTTGGTTGTTTTGCATTTCTTTGCTGTCATTTTGCATCTCCCCATGGTCATTTTCAATCTCTTTCTGGTCATTTTGCATCATTTTGAGGTTGTAGTCTGGCTCAGGGGCCCCTTACCTGTTCAATAATCCATCCATGGTCGCACATGCTGCACCTTAACCAGTAATCAAGGGCGTATAGACAGGGGGGGCAGTGCAGTTATTGGGAGCTATTCCCAATACAAAAAGTAACTAATTCAAATGTAAAATCCAACATTTTGTTGGTCAAATATATCTACTACTAATTGGGACTGTTCAGAACTAGTATCTAGCGTGCAGGGCCTGTCATAATATCGTGCATTGAGGCCCGTTGTAACCACCATAGGCTACTGCTGGAAATCATGCTGAGTGCTGCCAGTTCATTGGAACAACATGTTCACTAGATTTCCAGCACATGGTCTGTTTACCTTCCAACGATACCACAGTGCAAATCAGGAAAGATGTCAAGTCTCCTCCAACCACTGAGAATTATTGTCTGGATTTTTTTTACCAACACATCTTGTGCTCCATTTCCTATTCTCATTGAAATCTAAAAAAACATTTGTTCATTTTCTCTTATCCAAATGTTGTGTTGGGGTCCCGAAGACCCCGGGTCGTCTCGATACTTCATGACTTTAATTAATTATATGAGAGTTGCTTCTAAACGTTGGTGTCTGTTTGTCAATGCCTAGTTTTCGGCAATGGAGGGATTACCACTTCAACCCTTTTCTAGATATTGGGATTTAATAAGGTCAGAATTAAATGATGATCAGCGTTATCTGGGACCACAAACAATGAAGAAGCAAATGCCAAACAAAACATTGTCACAAATCAATCTAATCAAAAATGAATCTAATGATTAGGGTTTCTACAAAGACTTAATTAACTTAATTAACTACCACCCCAGATGTGGCTTCTTTGTTACAATCCTGTGAAAGCACAGATCCATCAAGTCTTCATTAGGAGCAACTACAGCCAGGAACACATGCACATTTACAGCAAACCGCTAAAATGATGGATGAACGGGAATCTGCAATAACCTCCATAGCCAACATAATTACGGGAATCCGCTCCTGGTCTACCTGCTTCCACAGCACTTTATTGTTTCCTCTCAGCCAAAGGGGCTCAGCGAAGAGGTTTCAGAGAGATAAGGGGTCTCTGAGGTGATTTGTGCGCTGTGAGTGGCCCAGAAAAAAATATAATTTTTCCTCACTGTCTCGACATCACCCACCATTGTTCGACTTAAATACAGAGGGTCTTTTAAAAAACGTAATTAATCTTCCAGAGAATGGCTTTTTTGTAAATTCTTTGCTTTCCTTATAAAACATGAAACATCCCCCCTTAAATGACACAGAACTAAACAATCAGAGGATTTTGGAAACATAATGAATCATATTTCTGGTTGAATTTATTTAAAGGAGATGAGTGCAGGATTAGGCTGGAAGTACAAAATACACCCCTTTGTGTGTAATAATACCTAAGCAGCCTGCTGCAAAACTACTGAGCATTAAAAAAAAGAATCATCACGTCACTCTTTAAATCCCATTCTGTAAAGTTTATTATGTGATGAGTACTTTGGAGCATCTGCCAGTCAACACTGTTGAAGTTATCAGGTGTTTGATACCATTAACCTTTATAAAGGCATTCATGCATGACAAACTGTAACACTTCAAAAGCCAGCTGCAACCAGTCTGGCCTATTTAAAGAATGACGACTTGTCGCGTTCAGGAGAATTTCTCTGGTAATCCTTTGTCATGTGATTCTAGAGAACAAGCACTGCAGAGTCAGAGCGCTGCTCACACAAGCCATATATTTGTCATCATAGCTACATCATTTCTGAAACCAAGCTCCCACATCGCATGCTAAAAAAGTACAGGCATTTAATTATACTGCTTGTCAGCCAGAATCTCTTTAATCTGCCACATACAGAATATCAAGATTACTTTGGTATTTCAGTTTTTGAAAGTATAATGGCTGTACAAATGGAGACCTTGACAGCATATAGATTAGACAATTTTCCAAGAAAATAGGTCCCTCAGCACACTGTCCCTGAATTTAGCCGGACTTAGTCTAGCACATTGAAGTGCCTAATGTCATGGTGGATTTATGATAATACAATTCATGATAAAATACAACGACTGGGAAAATCCATTCACGTCAGCCTCTTGGTCGTATTACAAGCGGGAAGTGGGATTTTTGTGGACTCCAGTTTCTCCAGATAGACGTCACAAATCATTGTGTACACTGCCACAGATGGCAAACACTACAGAAAGATGAGTAATACACAAACATTATACTCACACAAATGTAATCAACTCTACTTGTATTCATCAGGAAGCACGGTTAAAAGTAACCCAAACAAAGAAGTGACGGTAAATGGTCAGATAATTTAGCATAGTCCGATAACCATTCATATTCAAAACGATTCCAGACACATTTTGATTCTGCATACTGGAAAATTTACATAGACGTAGGTAGCAAGGCTGAGCATCTTTTGCATCTGCTCCCACAAGGTTTTGTCAAAGACTCACTGGAACTGAATTAGGGGAAACTTCTGCTTCTGACAGCACAGTTTTTAAAAGGCTCTGCACACACAGTCTGTTATTCTGGCTCACTCGCATAGTTTCTAGCATTAGCATGTAGAGCTAATGCTGTCTTATCATTAGCAACTGAAATTATCTCGTAAGTAAGAGGCTTTTTGAATTCCAGCCCGACAGTTTCTGACTCAATATGTCAGTGATACTACCTAATGTAGTTTTATATGAAGTTACTTGAAGTTCTGGGAGCAATTACTGAGAAATTATAGTTCCCCAGGGAACTGCTGCTACGGTGTCTAGCGATTCTTCCAACTTTCTGTTATATTATAGTGTTTATTATGCAAAAACTGAGGAAGGTTACAGAAGCTTTTCAACGTACTGCAGGCCACAGAAATCCAGTTAAATTTAGAAAAAAATAGTGCAGCTTTCTGCAATATAGGGGACATAGTTGTTTTTTATTTTTTACTTCTCAAATATTCTCAAACAATATTCTCCCAGGTACCTGACCAAGTGCACAATTTGAAATAAAATAAGTATTTTTATAATTTATTAATATGCTTTATCTAATTTCTACAGTGGCAAAATAACTCTAAATATTTCATATCTGAAAAAAATGCCTTAATGAATCCTGAATGCTGCAGAAAGCTGCATATTATACACATAATGTGCAAGGGGAAAGGCCATTGTCTCTATGAGACTTTGTGTGTATGTGTAATTTGCCTCATTTGCTCCCTTTGACCTAAACATGTGCGTAGGCTGGCACTCCTGTTGGGCTCTTGAGCTTGTGGTGGAAAAACTGCGAAAGCCTGGTTCCTGCCCGTCATTCCAGTCTCTCAGTCTGTTTACAATTCCACAACTTCTGGTTGCCATAGAGTCATTGTCAATGAGCTCCAGATGCCAGATATGAGAGCCAACCAGCGAGTAGCAGTGAGTCACCATGGCCCGCAAGTCCCACCCACTGAGACTCTTCTCCGGGCACGCTCCTCCTGTTCCTCCTCCAGGCCTCCAGATTTACTGTTAGCACTCCACTTCCCTGTGCTCCACTCCTCTGCCTGGCTGTAATACTATAAATCTGCAATTTCATCTTCACAGTCGTCTTTGAGCGTGAATCCTCTGCCACTTCAGCAGCTCTTTGGACTGCTATATCACTGCTCTGCTCTGCTTCAGATGGGGGAGTTCCCACACAGAGAAGAGAAAAAACAGATGAAGCTGAAATAAATATGAGGCAATGTTACAAAATTAGAAACCATTGACGGTATTGTGCATGACCTTTTCTGGCAGTTTCTCAAAATGACCATGCCTATTTTAGTCTTATGGCATATTTCACAGATCCCAGGCTTCAGGAAAGCAATGCACAAAATACACAACAATATTAGGATTGTGCAAGTTTAATTCTACTAGACTCACTTCATGTGTTATTTTACATTAACATATTAAGCCCTAGCCCTATAGGAAAAAAGGCCTAAACTAACATAGGCCTACCCAAAATGAATCAGGAATAGCTCCTCAACCATAGCGTATATGCCTATTTCTGGTCACCTTTGAAAAGTAAGAAGCAAAGGAGTTTGAACCATTGTAAGTAAATTTATATTACCACTCCAGAGTAAAAGGAGATGCAATAAAAGAAAATATTGCATCTCTTAAATGCCCATTGGGCCCAAAAATACTTTCCCCCATAGACTTACATTGGGCGAGAGACTGTCTGTAAGTCAGTGGATAATGTTTTTAAGGTAAATCAACCTCCCAGTACGAACACTTACATGGCCCTTATTTAAATCATTAGGTCTTAAAAGTTGTAAAATGTAAGACCCGGGGCATGATCGAAAAACACCTGGCTGTCACCTGATGAAGGAGCTGATTGGTTCTTATAGTTTTGACAATATACAATATCCAGATCCGTCTCGCTGTGCAAGTGGACCCGTTTTCCGGATCCGTTCCGGAGCCTATGATACCTCCAGGGCGGTCAGTTTGCTGTCTGGAATACCTCCTAATTTTCTGTGTAATTGTAATATTTAACGCTATTGTAGGCTATTAGTCTAATATTGTGCAGTGGAGGTTTAATCTGTCGGCGATCAACAATGCATATGATTCAATTGATGAATGCAATTTATTCAGCGAGCTCTCCAAACGTGGTCTGAAAAGGTGGCCAACAGAAGAGAACTGGATCGTGTTTGTGTCCTCCCCGAGGCCGCCACAGGCTCACCGCGACTTCCTGTCTACCACCGTAGAACGGTCAGTAACTCAAATCTAACGTTTATTTAACGAAAACAACACGTGCCTTGGTGAATTATTTTAGCGATGACATAGATTTGTATCAGTGTGACTGTGAAATGAGAGGTCTGACTGCTTCGTGTCCGTGCTAATTGTGGACGCTGTTTGTTTTGAGTCATGGTGCGTTTAGGTGCTTGGAAAACTCTGAATTTCTAATTTTCAGCGAGACCGAACATGTTTGTTTTTTTCATGGTGAATGACTGATTTCTAAAAAAAACTATTAGCACTTCTCTGATACAAACAAAATTTAAAGTGATTCTTTTGTGTGACTCTTTATGCAGAAATTCAGTTTTACAGATCTGTTGATTAAATCAACTAATCCATTAGTCAACAATATCATAGTGTTAGCCGTAAAAAAAAGTTTCTTAGGACAAAAAAAGTTTCTTCGGGAAGCTGAAGCTGAAGACTCAATGTTTTGAAAACAGTACACCATGCATATCTTCCATAAATAGACCATCTTCCATCGCACCTTTTCGTAACTACCCCACAGGGATGGACCTTGTACAGGGTCCGTCGGACTCAATTAATAATGTTTGGATTGAGCGACATCTTAATTCAGTAATGGCTGCAGTTACTCCAACTGGTAGTCATTATGTGCCACATTCACAATGAGTGTAATATAACCTCCCTGATCCCTATATTAGGTCACCTTCCTTTTAAAAAAGCTTGTAATGCTCTGTTTTAATTCATCTATATATGTATTACTGAGGTCGTACTTAGCGGTTATGGATGTGGATATAAATGTAAATATTGATATGGATATAAATGTGTTTCTAATATTCTTCCCCCCTCATAATGTAAATGATAAAACCTCTCAATATAACGCAGTCCAGCTCAACACCACTGCAAACTACAACTTCAATAATAAACATGTCTGTCACTGTCAATCAAATGCTTTGAGTCATAAAAGTGAAACCAGCCACGCAAGTACCAACAGGCCACTTTGAAATATTTAGATTTCCTTGGTAATTTGATCCATGTTACATGTTGTCCTTTTTGAGAATGGCCTTGACGTAAATATCCTACTCTGTGTCACACGAAAGCCACATAAGGCTGCGTCACAGCGTGGTTCCACACACCTACACAGTGAACTATTGTGTGAAAAGATGAGGTTCTTTGTTTTGCTTTCATTTAATAATAAAAGCCATGAAGTTACTGAAGTCCTGCAAGTTCAGGTAAATCAATGATAGTTTTCCTTTCTTTTCTGCATTTCCAGAAACTAAAATTACAGTTGGACTGCTTGTAGTTGTCAAACAGAATGTAAACAATGCCAGCTGAAGAGAAATCCCGAACAGTCCTTCTGCACTGCCGGGAAACACCCGGTGAGTCACTGCTGCAGCAAGCCTGATGTACCGTAGCAGTAGGCAGGGACAGAGTGAAATGACGTATTTCTGGTGGCTGGTTACTTCACAAATTATCTCAAAACACTGTGCAAACACGCAAACACGGCCTTCTCTAGATGCAACATGGGAAAACACAAGGCACCTCTACACCGTGCTGCATTTACAAGCTAAACCAAAAAATGCGATAAGCTATCGAATAACACTGAACAGATACTGTAAGCTTCTTACAGTAAAAAGCGTGTTGCTGTGCACCGCTGTGGTGATACCCTGACTCAGTTCCTGTTCATCTTATCTGAGTGGAAAACACTTCAAACGATCAACATTTGTTGACTGTCTTTGGTTATCATACATTCAAACTGATAAGCAGCAATAGAGTACGCTGCAGGGATATTTTACGCTCTGCTGTACCGTATGTTGGGAAAGCTGTTGTAATTATAGAACCATAACTTCCTTCACGAGTCATTTCTATTTTAGTAAATGTTTTGGCTGACAATAGCGTTTGTTGACAAAAGACGTTGAGCAGTTTTGTTCTAAACATAATCTGTGCGTGACGTTTTTTTCTTTTGTTGTAATATCATACCACTGTGTGTGTGTGTGTGTAATGGAGTCTTTTATTGGAACAGGGTGCGGCTCTATCACGCCATTGGTCCGGGTTGAACTGTGACGTAATTTACGCTGATCTAGCACAAGTTGTCCTCCCCATGGGAACTAACACATGCAGTAGTCTATGAAGTGTATGCTATCCACCTATGTAGTAAAAGTTCAGGGCTGCAAGCTGCCCACATAAACAGCACATGGAATTTTATTATAATAAGAGTGCTTCTCTAATGTTTAAAGAGAAGTGAAAATGTTGCAGTTTTGCATAGAGGAAAAAAATAATAGTGGAACTTCCTTCTTCTTGTTAAACCTTCTGATTTTGCAAGAGTGGCAAAGCATTTTTTTCCCTCAGAAGTATTCAAGTACTTCCATTGATATTCCAGGGAGTTCCTCTGACTTTTCTTGGGTATCAGTAAGTTTACTCACCAGAAAAACACTCTTAGATCTTGTGCTGTCTGAAAATAAGGACTGCCTCTCTCTACAGCACTCCTGAATGTAACAGTCTTGATATGGCAAACCCCATTAAACAGAAAGGAAAAGCTGGCCGACACAATCATCACGCTGGAGCGTGACTAGTATTTCCCCAGAAGTTTCCTTTGAATTAGATTTTTCATGCATGCCGCTATGGCACGCAATAGATTAAAAGATACATTCATTTACACTGTAATCTCTGTCACTTTCTGTGTGTATAAATGTGCCGTGCTGAGATATGCTACATTTGTAAAGAGTCAAAGTCACGGTGAAATGCAGACACGAATATACTTTCAAGAAACTGAGTCATTCAGTGGATTATGACCAAATTTACTATAATCTGCTGTATTTTATTCACTGTCAAAGTTAGTGTTATCAGTATTTTTTTCTTTGAGTCATAAAAGTGAAACCGGCCACACAAGTACCAACAGGCCACTTTGAAATATTTCGTTTCCTTGATAATTTGATCCATGTTAGACGTTGGGCTTGGCACCATGTAAGCCATGAAGTTACTGAAGTCCTGCAAGTTCAGGTAAATCGCTGATAGTTTTCCTTTCTTTTTGGCATTTCCAGAAACTAAAATGACCAAATCCCATAACAAGAACAAAACCAACAATGAATTCAACCAACTAACAAGTATTATCTGTGCAGCTGAACTCACTTGGAGCTGCGATGTTGTCCAAGAACTATTATAAACACATTAATCAGCCACACTGTTGCACAGAGTGTTCCTTCCCTTGCATACAAATCTGCAGCTGAAAATATTTAATGACACCAAATGTATTTGTGACTCATTTTTAAAGATTCACATCTTCAATGGGATGCAATGTGGACTTGGGCTGAGTGCAAAAGAACAGGATTAGGAAATCAGAGTGATGGACAAACCCATTCTCGGATTTAGTCTTTTCATGGGATTTGTTGACAGTAACAACAATTCAAAAATAATGCCAGCCTTATCCTTTAGCATGCAAAGTTGGTCTGATCTCATGTCTTTTGTTTCTTCTTTATTTCTCCTGTACCCTTCTGATTTTTTTTTTTGTAGGTTTGTGCATTTGAATGACAACAAGTCAGTTCGGTATATCATCCTGATCTCTTGGAAAGAAGTATAAATAGTGCGACATTTTAAGGACATTGCAGCTTGACTCTCAAACAAAGTTTCTGATTGTTCAAAGTGGAAATAATGTGAGGATGCATGATGTGACTAAACACTCAGCCATTTGAAATAAAAAACAAACAACAAAATCATCCAAAGCCACATTCTCGGATCATGTGTGGATCATAAGCCAGCAGCAGCAGCTTTACTGGAAACCGTCTAATCATTTGACACACAGTTGAGCCATTCAATACATCAAGCCACATACTTAGTATACAATGACAACTGTGTGTGTGTGTGTGTGTGTGTGTGTGTGTGTGTGAAAGAGCGAGAGATAAAGAGAGGACTTGTCTGTGTGTGTGTGTGTGTGTGTGTGTGTGTGTGTGTGTGACCTCTACATGTGCATGTGTGTACACATTAGCCAAGAACTTTAAGATAAGACAACAGAAGGCTGAAACCAGAGCTCAGTCAGGTGGAGTGAACAGGTCTTTCCTGTAATGGAGGTCATCCGGTGACCAGAAATCCGGTGACCAGTTCTGTGTTGGTGCGTCAGCAAAGAATGCGACCGTTTACCGGATCTTTGGCAAAAAAAGAAGAAAAAAAACATAGGAAAGAGTCACAGCAGTCTAGAGTCATCAATGTTGTAAAATGATCAATTTGATGTATGACAGACAAACAGCAGTGGTGGTAGAATAAGTCAGATTGAAGTAAAAATAGCAATACCACATAGTAGAAATACTCTGTTACTAGGAAAAGTCCTGCATTCAAGTGGAAGTATTTGTATTTTGAAAAATACAACAAAATATAAATGACAACGCACAGAAAATAACACTTTTCAATAAAAATGAATAAATACATGACAAACAATATTGTGAAAATTTGACATATATCTCATAGATATCTAGCTCTATGTTTTGGATACAGAGCTCTTGCTAATGTGTACTTTGTCGTTGTATATCTGTACACCACGATATCTGAGAGAGTACTGGCCATGTTTCGTTTAAGTACTGAAATACAGTATTTTCATCAAAATATACAAAGTATCAAAAGTAAAATGACGCATTATGCAGACTGGCTGATTTCCGAATGATATATATTATATTATTGATTACAACTATTGATGCCCTAATGTAAAATGATCACTCTAATGTTGCAGCTGGTAAAGGTGAGGTTACTATAAAGTACTGCTGTGCAATTGACTCTAAAAAGAGACGTCATCATTTATTTGTTGATTATGTTTTGTATGAATAAACTGTTTCTCTTGATGAGCTATTTATCTGTCTCATTCCAGTGTTTACACTCAATAACCTGAGCTCAAAGCCCTTTAGCTCAGCCTCACTGTTGCTCTCTCTACCTCTGTGTGCATGTGTCACTCAGTATCCAATCATACGTACATATACATATTAATATACAGACCGCTGGTGCAGATGGCAAGATGTGATTTTTGGATTTTTCTCAGACTTTTCTGTCTTTCACTTTGCTATGGTAGGTCCTCATGCAACGCAGGAGTTTTACCCAATGAGCCTTGGGAATATCTGGGAATGATTATGAAAATTAGTCATGATTATTTTCCCTCAAATAAGTCTGAGCTTTTTAACACATAATTACTAATGACCCACGCAGTAAGTCACAATAGAGGAATCTGCAGATAAATCCCCCTTCGGCTTCATATCCAAAGAGACAAGAAGAAGAAAAAAAAGAGCCGGTGTTGTATTTCTAATCTTTTTTGGGAAAGTCCAACACAAGACTAAGAAAAAAAAAAAGTGTAGGCAGACCCCTGTACTCTGTTCTCAGTAGAAAATTCCTGTCAGGACATGAAAGGTGTCCCAGGAAAAACAAGTGGCTGCCATGGAGATGTCCACTGAAGACACTCGGATCTCTCGTGTCACAGGAAACCGCACGGCACAGAGCATGCTACAGAGACAGCTCCTGCACACTTCCATGGAAACGCAGCATGGCGAGCAGGGAACAATCTGATACTGTGCGCTGTGTCCCTGCAGGCCTCACACAGCCCACACACCGACTCCAAAGCATGGAGCACGCTGACTCTCACAACACAACAAACCTCAACCTCAAATGTCACTGCCATGACAATAAAAGCTACCATTATGGGCCCGCTCGCCTGGAGAGGAAACATTTTAGTCTTTCTGCTCGTTTCTTGGTGGGAAAACCCTACTATAAATGGGCTCCAATCCTGGTGCTTTCCATTGCTATGACGACTGTGTTCAGTATTAGAATTTTGAATATTAAAAACAAAAACAGTACAATGTACAGTGCATGTTGGCTGCTTTAAGTCAATGGGAAGCATGCTGACAGGGTGAAGAGGTTTCGTTTCCAATCAAGCTTTACAAGGAGATGCTTGATTTAAGCTGCTCTAAACATTGATGCCTGATGTGCTGGGTCAAGTAAAGTGGGATTTATGAACACTAAGCAAGGGTTTATTAAGAATGGTGCTACCCACCTCAAACACCCAGTCTGTGGCACTTTTTGTTATACTTCTGTAAAATATGATCCGAGGAAAGGAAAGTTCTTAAGCATGGGAAAGACAGCAATGTGCTCAAGATGATCTCAGTTAACTTGGTTCATTTTGATTCATCTTTACTTTTCACTTTGTACATCTAAAAATAAGAAACTTTGGCATAATTACCAAGGGTGAAACAATATACCCTTCAAACTAATTAAATCTTTGTCGCGACATGTCAAAAAACGCCTCAGTTGGATCCAAACATAACACAGACTCTTCTTGCCAGCAGTGCAGGTCCAATGTGAAGGTGTGATGGTTCAGGGAGTGTTTTATGCCATTGGCTATACACCTATTCGTAGGAACTGAGCTTCATTTGAATGTGATCGCTTAATAAAGCATTACAGCTGGCCAGGTGCAGGTCTCATCATGTGATCAACTCAAAACACTCTGGCAGAGGCTAACGCTTCTTTTTCAAAACATCACCGACTTTGTTTTTTCTCCACCACAGACCTTACAGCCGAGGGGAAATGAGATATTTGCAGCTTGACTGTGCTGCTGAAAGATTCACTTGAACTGAACAGAGATTTCTGTGAAATCATTTTGATGGCCTTGTTGAGTGTAAGCTTTTAGGATTTTGATCTGTTCTGAAGGGGAAAGTGGGCCTCGTTGTAAAGATGAACTATAGCAGTGAGGTATATTACCTGTCATTATGAACGGTTGAGCGTATGTAAATACATTCAAAGTGGTGTAATGTGCATTAATGAAGGAAAGGAAAAAGTTCAGATCGGAACTTCTCTTGGAAAACAATAATGACTCTTGGAAACAGCAAGGTCCTACATGAGGAAATATTGTTCAATAACAAACTGAGAGAAAATAAAAAGCACGGATGGAACTTAAGCAATATGTGTTGAATATCTAAACTTTGCTGAAAGCTATTTCCATGGCGGTAATGGTAAGTAAACACGCAGTTTAGAAACATGAGCTCACAGGTCAGAAGAGGACAGGATACACGCAGGCAGATTCATTTACACTGGGCTGACTCATATGTGTAATATATGGAGATTTGGAGGACTTGGAAACTTGGATTCAACACACCGTCTCTCCCTCTTTATATATATTTTTTTAAATAATCTTCCTCAGTGCAAGGATAATTTTATGCATTCATTATATGCTATTATAGTTAGGCAATTATCATAATTGCATAAGTGTTTCTGTTTTTTCTGCTTGTTTGCGTTGTGGTTCGGTGGTTGTTCCAGTTGGTTTACCAGTATGTCATAAGAATACAGAGTCTTCCTGTTTCTTAGACAAACAAAACCATGTTTCACTGTGTATTTACCACAATACACATCCAGCATGGATTGGGTGCGAGGTACAGTTAATTAATAGCTCCCTGAGGACACCATTATCAAGGCGCCTAATGGGTCTGTTACTATAATTGGTAATTATTTATCGCAGTCTGAGGAAACGTTTTAAGCAATGCGGCGAGATATCCCATAAAACCATCAAATGAATTGAGTCGATTTTTAGGCTCCTGCAGGTTGAGTCACAAAGAACACATAGTGACTGTTAACAGGGATGGATCACTCTTCCCATCATCTGCACACACACACACACACACACACACACATCCTGCCTGGATGCTTATCTCGATGTGTCTTTACACCCAAATGAGTTCTCTGTAACCATAACAAAATGTTCTGAGTCGGTCACTGCCTATTACGTCTCATCCACGCACAATAGCCTACAGTCGTCATGAATATCCATCCATATGGGAAGTGCAACAATAGAAAAACTGGAACTGCCGTAACAAATTCAACAATTGCTCAAAACAGGAAATAATATTGCAACATACAGCATTTGCAGTATATTCCGGCACAAAGATGCTATTAATGTACAGTACACTCTTGCAGAGTGCCTCTAACTAGAAATACACTTGCTCAATTTACATAGCATAGGAAGTGCTGAAATAGCTCTGTGTATCAGTATGAAATCACGAGTGTGACTGATTGCACAGGTGTGAACGGTTAAAAGACGTTGATGCCATTTATATCATCACTGATGATTTATATCACCAGTGAACGGGTCACTGAGAAACACAGCGACAGATGTTAACTGTTACTGTAAGTGTGCTGGGAAAATCATTATGAATGATGCACACATGTTGGATATGTATTTGAGGTTTATTTTTACTATTTGACATGTACAAAGAGGGGAAGTGGATCGTTTTTACTGTCAATGTGATGAAAAGTATTCCAAATATTCACTCAGTGTTGTTGGGGCTGTAATTAACTGGAAATTGATAATTGTGTTATTGTGAACCTGCCTCACTTCCATTCTGAGGAAATGAGGGGATTTTGGAAAAATAGATTACATGACTTTTCAGGAAATTTTCTTAGATAATATCTAAGTCATGGTTTTGCAAGGCACTGGGCGTTTTTATGTGATAGTTTCTGCCTCATCACAGCGTGATTTATGAGGGAATAATATCTGTTGTTATTGAACTGGTAGTACTAGGAGTACTCAGATATTTTACTTATATGTGAAACTAGCAACACTACTGTCACTGTGTAGAAATATTCCATCAATCCATTAGCCTCCGCTTATCCGGGGCCGGGTTGCTTGGTCAGCAAGCTTAGGAGGGTGTTCCAGACTCCCCTCTCCCCAGCAATGCTTTCCAGCTCCTCCTGGGGAACCCCGAGGCGTTCTCAGGCAAGACGAGATATGTAATCTCTCCAGCGTGTTCTGGGTCTACCCTGGATCCTCTTACTAGTTGGATGTGCCTGGAAAACCTCTAAAGGGAGGGGTCAGCCAAAGCTCATGACCATAGGTGAGGGTCGGAACGTAGATGGACTGTTAAATCGACTTCACCACGACGGTCCAGTGCAATGCCTGCAACACTGCTGAGGCAGCACCGAACCGCCTGTCCATCTCACGCTCCATTTTACTCTCACTCGTGAACAAGACTCCGAGATACTTGAATTCCTGCGTTTGGGACAGGGACTTACTCCCAACCCAGAGGGCGCAATCCACCATTTTCCGGCAGAGAAACACGGCCTCAGACTTGGAGGTACTGATTCTTATCCCGACCGCCCCAGTGTGTGCTGAAGGTCATGTTCTGAAGGAGCCAATAGAACCACATCATCTGCAAAAAGCAGGGACGCAATTCTGAGGTCCCCAAATCGGACACTCTCCTCCCCCCGGTTCCGCCTTGAAGTCTTGTCCATGAAAAGCACAAACAGGATTGGTGACAAGGGACAACCCTGGCAGATGCCAACAAGCACTGAAGTTGTTCTTGAATTTGTGCCGAGTATCGGTAGTATAGAAATACTTTGTTAGAAGTACTGCATTCAACATTTTATCTGAGTTAAGGTAAAAGTATTTAAAATCTACTTAGATTAGCTATATTTAACATTTTGGACATTAACATAGTAGCTGTCTAGATAATATAGTAGAGTAATGTCTACCTGAGCAGGTCTCCCTCTGTGTGTGTGTAGTTATCTTCATGCTTTGTTTACTGTTAGTGCATGTTCCAACATGTGAGCATGCCTCTTGGCTAGCTCACACACGCATACACATATGGCCGGCACGCTGCACTGCTCTCATACAGCGGTTATTGCTGAAAACTCACTCTGACCGACTGGCATCGTAGCGGAAGTGTAGCAGGCTATTCTCAGGTTTCCCTCAGGTAAACGCTGTTAGCTCTGACAGCACTTTCACAGTAGGTGGCACTGTTAGAACTGTTAGCACTGTTAGGCCCAAAAAAAATAAACCAGGCTGTATAAATGTGTTATGCCACTGTCAGCTGTAATGACCAAAATAAATATTCTGCTTGCCCTAACCCATCCCTGCTTGCAATTATGAATCAAAATATAATGTATGCAGGGTTTTAATTCCTCACTCTAAGCTTTGGTGCTTTTACTCACTTTAGTATTGATCGATTTCAACGCAGCCTATAGGGAACTTTAGCTAGCTAACAGTGACAAAACAAGTTTGTCTCGACCTGATGATGTGTTGGTATTGGCGTGGTTGTATTCAAACATAGTTAATCTTTGTTTAACTTTTTTGTTATGTGATTTATTGACTGCATTTAGATATAGAAATAACTAAATTACCCAAAAAAATTCTTTAAAATTGAATCTGGCAGTACCTCCACGACCGACTAGATGGCACTCTGAAGCCCAACAATGGGCCCCAATCCAATGGTTATAGCTGGTAAAAGTATAATATATGCTAATATATGGAATAACTTATACTTCAAAACGGTATATAAGTACAGTATTGGAGTAAATGTACTGACTTACTTACCACCCCTGCTGGTCTGTATGTTAGACCCCATACTCAATGTTATCAGTTTGCTGGGGAAATGTAGTAACACTGAATTCTCATTAAATCAAAGGGAAAAGGGATACAATACAAGCCACACAAATGTACATGTGTTCACTAATTACAGGTATGAGAACTGAGCCAGAAAAGCAGTGACACCTTTCTTGGTAACATGAAGGGTTAGCCGCTATCAACGTAGCTGGTCTGACACACTTCGCTTGAATGAAAAAATGACTACCATAGAAAGAAGAATGGGAGGAGAAGAGGGAGGAGAAGAAGGAGGGGGAGGGGAGTTGCTCTCTTAGTAACAATTCAAGGAATTGATTGTGGCCTCTGAGAAATGTGACTCATCCTGCGGTGTGTCAGGAAACCCTTCAAATGTTGGTCACAACCGGTGTGCCTTAAGCAAATGTGACCTCATTTTATGCAAAACCTTTTTGCGAAAATCTCTCTCTCTATCTATCTATCTATCTATCTATCTATCTATCTCTCTCTCTCTCTCTCTCTCTCTCTCTCTCTCTCTCTCTCTCTCTCTCTCTCTCTCTCTCTCTCTCTCTCTCTCTCTCTCTCTCTCTCTCCTTTTTAAAATGCATTCTCAAAACTGACACCATATATGCGTGGGCATGGCAGGCCACGCTATTTGCCCCCTCACGCTATGCTGCGTATCTCCCTGCTGCAGTTTTACTTTACTCTAAACCTCATGCAGAGTGTTGACACGTGTGTGATTGGAAGTGACAACACAGTAACATAACTTCACATCACAGACTGCTCTCGTCACGACGAGTTACATTTATTCAAAAAACCTCACCCCCACTTCCCATAACAGAGACACAACACGCTGAAGTCAGCCTGAGTTACTGTTATGCATTATGCATACTGCATTATTTAAGATAAAATAAGATAATCCTTTATTAGCCCCACAGTGGGGAAATGTATAGGATTTAAGTAAATGGTGTGACTTATAAAAACAAGTTAAAGGATGAATTGCTCAACTGAAACATGTGTTTGGAAAGAACAAATGAATCAGGATTTAGAACATGTAACTCTGAATCACTCATCTGGAATTTATATGTGTGTGTAAGCCCAGTGTAATAAGAGGAGTTTACCAAGTTAACTGGACATTTATTGAAAATGAAGCAACTTTAAACGTGGCTATTTCTGATAAAACAAGACAGAGAACCCTCCCTCTGGTTTCTTTCATAGTGTGCAAGGGAGCAGAACCCCCTCCCCCCTCCCCCCTCTTTCCACAGCAGTGATAGGAAGTGATACTGCTAGGACCCCTGTGTTTCAACTGCGGTGGTGATAACACCCGGTGGCCCACTACTGCCAGATGATTAGTTTCCGCTAAACTCTGTGTCTTTACCACATTTGTACGAGTGTCATGTTTAGTCAGATGAAGGTAAAAAGTAGCATCCAGTCAGATTAAATGATTCCGTCTCTTTGTTGTTGGGAGGGAACAGTGGCAATGAGTCCTCGCAGTTCCTGTAAGATTTACAAAATCTCACTGTGGTGGTGTTTGATAGTCTGACGTACACATGAACTCACCGTCAGGTAGTTAACTATAGCCCCTCAAATAGAGTTTGACTCCTTTTTTTTTTTTTTTTACTTAAACACAGATTCTTTCCATGGCTGACAAAATGACTAAGAGCAACACACAGTGACATATAATAAGAATACATTCATCACCCTCATGGAAAACATCTTTATTTGGCTTTTTCTTAAAGTATCTTCACCTTTTTATCTTCATTTTTTTTTTTTACAGATAATTTCATATTTCTTCTTCACATACTTCATCGATAATGATTTTTGTCATAAATAAACAATAAAGTAAATGAGTGAGAAAATGCACATCCTCATCACATAAATCATTAAATTTTAGGGTGAAAACTTGGTTTACGGTTAATATTAGGTAAGGGTTAGGATTAGGCTGGTAGCAGTTTTGTTTCAGATAAGTCTGGGTAATGTCCCGAAAAGTCATGAAAACACCTGTGTGTGTGTGTGTGTGTGTGTGTGTGTGTGTGTGTGTGTGTATGGTTGGGGAGGCAGAGAACAGAAACAAATACACATAGGAGATACAGCAAGATAAACTCACATGGCAAATTGTGTGAAGTGAGAGTGAAACACTTGAGACTTTGGACATCAAAGATGTAAACCTCATATCTTTATGCTTATCTGACTCAGGTGAGCTGCGTAAAAGAAGCCGTCTCGCTGCTTCCTGGAAAAGTCTGTTGCAAAACTAGAGAGTTTTTTTTTCTCAACACATCATGACAACCAGAAGCTTCCCATAAACTATGGGCTTGCAACACCACAAAGCCACTTGGCTCACACGAAACGCAACAACAACAAAAAAAGCTGCTTTACTGGGTCAAAGCAGTCTAATAAAAGTCTTAGATTTTTTTAGGATATATGCTTCCCCTGATCTGGCCTTCCTGGAAATCAAATGGGTAACCTTATTTGGAAGCCATATAACACAGGCACCATTCAAATGTCCATTTATTACAGTAATTCAGATACAACACGGAAATGCCCCAATCCACTGCACTTTGCATACAGGCTCCAGCATACAGAATTTCCTTCCATTCATCAGTTGTATGGCCTACCTCTCTTCCTCTTTTTAATCAAGTGTATGCACAAGAATGGCTTGTAATCTGTAATTCATAGTTATTGTCATAGACACCCATAATAGAATATGCATGTCAGAACATAAAGTAGACTGAAAGAAGAAAAAAACCTTTAATTTCCATGGCTCGAGGACAGATAGAGCAGCTGCTCTTAAATGGAGATTGTTAAAGGGGAGAAATATTTTATAAATGGGACGTGAGGGTCAGCCAGCTCTCATTTTGTCTTTGTATAATCGCCTAACAATTATACATCTATAAACATGCGTGTCTTTTGATTTCTACACTCTGAGGTGTTTTGACTTGAATTCATTGTGCAGGTGTTGCTTTTGTTACTGGATGTTGAGAAATACTGCAATACTATCCAACATTCTTGAATTATTGACATTTAAAGGTTAGGGCAGGTTAATATTTAACTTATATAATCCCCTTTACCACAAAGCCCCACTTCCCACCAAGAGCATTAGTGAAATAGTGGTCTCTACTCTCATACACATAAAAACTCAAACAGACACATATGACGACCAAACTGCAGAAGTGTCTTACTATCAAAAGTAGCTCCGGCTGCTGTTTCCACATCATGCACACACAGCTAACTGAACATTTGTTTAAGGAACATGTGGGAAAGGGTCTTAACTAAATCATAACATGTTCCATTAGCTACGAAGTATGAGGTCAGACACAGGCAGGACAGAATATACTAAAGCAGCTGCAGCACATTATGATTGTATCAAAAGGAATTTCTCTTGTAATAAGTGGCGTGCTGCTAATTTGTTGCTAATTTGTTGCAAACAAAACAAGCACTAATTTTCTAGTATATGGCTTCAGATGAATACTTTTGGATAAATAAAAGACATCTGGCACCTTAGGAGCCACAGTATAAGCCCATGTAAGTGAGATAAAAGTCATAGCATGCAAGCACTGAATGTGTGCACAGGGTGCAGCTCCAGGCCGCATCTTCTGTGGAACCAGCAAAGTGGTCAGTACTGCTTACGAAATGATCTTTCTTATCAAGAAGAAGATTCCTAAGAAGTCACTGTTATATGAGGTTCATTCGTGTGAGTTCACAAAGCATGACTACATGGTACTTGTGAATGATAACACAATAGGATAAGCAAGAATTTCATGATAAGGAAGTGCATAAACAGCTTCCCCAGTAGGGCCGTATCTGCTTTAAAATTTGAATTTCTCTCATTGGAAGTCATGTCAAAGTTTAAAAAATGTTGTAACACAGTTTCAAATGAGGAAACTTGTGATTGTGGGCTTCTCTCTTCTCCACTTCACGTAAGTCACAATAGGTCAGTTGAGGTGTTGACTATTTCTCGGAGGGAAGCCCTGAATCAGGAAACACATGGACACCTACCAGGACAATAACCGGCAAACTGTCAGGACAGCAGAGGAGGGATATTCATGTGAGTCAACTTGCTGAAGAGGAATAAAGACAAAAGGAGAATAGATGAAGTGAAAAGAGAAAGTGAGATGTACACAAGCTGTGTGTTCGTAAGAGAAAACGGGCGAAGAAGAAAAACTGGCTAAACACAAGCACATGAAAAGGGAGCAATTCCTCTCGGCCAAACCCTCCGGGGCTCTTTGCGACGCACGGTATGGATCTGTTTTTCCCCTCTTTACAGGAAAGCCTGACCACACTGTTACTATGGCAACCAGGTGGCATAGCATGCGGCGCCCTCACTTGCTGAGCAAATAGGCCGGGGCGGTCAGGCAGCCTGACGGTACGGAGACCACAGGGCCTGACCCTGACCAGAGCAGATTGGCAGTGACGCCAGCCAAAGCCCCGCATTCACCTCTATTGAGTCATTTTCAGTCAAATAGGCACAGATAAAATCATACACACACACACACACACACACACATCTAGACACACTACTGGCAGGCAGGAGTAGAAGTTTGGCACAGTGGAGCGAAAACCTCCTGCTTAAGTAAAACATTCTCCTCTCTTTTTTTTTCCAATAAGAATCAAGATCTGTGCTGCAGTTAGCCTGCAGAAATAAACCTTGCAGTCAGACTGTGTGATTCAGTAGACAGTTAATCAATTTGTCCAATTGTCATATCAGTCGGGTTTCATTTTGTGGGCTCAAACATGCAGTCCGGACACAGAATTGATTCTTCTTTTTCAGGACTGTTATATCAGTATATTGTTGTTTGAGTTGTACTACCATTTTCCAAAGCATATATATATGTGACATTATTTAAATAGTAAGTTGATTTTCAGAAAAGTAGATGTAGTCAAAATAACTTAAATCATCTCAGTGACTTTTTTTCTGAAAAAGGGGGAAAGAACAGTACTGTATTATTCAGAGCATCATAAACTAAAAATGTGTTAAGAAAAATGTATTGAGCTGGAAACTCTTGGAGCACATTTTTGAATCATTACTGTGATTGTGAAGAAAGAGCTGCTGTTGCACAATGAATGGACCAGACCCCATTTATCCTGCCTGGTGTCCACTGTGTGAAACCCAAGCTCCTCTGCTCTGAGGTAATGCTATAGTGTGTGCAGACAGCTGCATGAGTGGATCAGATGACGGCACGCAGGGAGACCAGGGAGAGACGCCTCCATTTTGAATCACCTCACTGACGCACACACTTTCTGTCTCTCTCTTTCATGTTGACACAGTTCTTTTATTTATTTTTACATCTCCTAGCACTGAAAATAACTTTGACGGGACATCAAACAACATCCTGGGTCTATATATCAAACTACTTTACTTTGTCAGGATGACAGCTCAATACTGAGGAAGAATCCGTCTCACTTTTGTCAGCCATCAAATGTTTCAAGAAGAGTTTTGCTCCACAGCACAGAGTGGTCTACTGAGCATAGTTCATCAATGACAAACTGAAGAACTGAAGAGTGAGAGTTCATGTAGAATAGATGTATGAGAAAGAGAGATGCAGAAATAGCAAACTCTTCACAGAAAAGACTTCTGCTGAAAGTGTAGATTTGTAAAAACACTTACAAAACATATTAGTAAATCTGAGTTGTCCTCACACCTCACACTTGAAAAAAATCTGGTGCCAAAACCAGTCAACATATAACAGGTAGATTTGTTCCCAGCAGCCTAGGTGGAACCCCAGAACAATGTAAATATTAAAGCTTGTACAGGTTCTTCTGGTAACCTGTTTTGTAAAACCTCCTCAAGGCACAGACATACTGTCGCGTGCACTTACGAGAATAGGTGATTCTTTCAGGACACACGCACCTAAGTACTTTACATGATACATGCAAATACTATTCAGACATGCTGTTGAAATGTGCCTGTAGAGCACAGTGAAGTCTGGATGCATCACTTTGAATGGAGATCAAAGGGCAAACACTTTCCACAGTATGTGGGAAGAACTTAAGAGGGAAATTTGACTCTAACCCTGTTTAGAATCTCTCTTTTTTGGCCCATTTCCTTCTATACAGTAGTTTCCAAAATTCTCCCAAGCTCGCCAAATCAAGGGTAATCAAGTTGGGCAAATGGATCATAGTTAATTGGGATTGTGTATTTAAAGTAACAAGGGAAAAGAGCTCTGATCATTTTCTGGTAAACTTCTACAGAAGTGTGATTGAAAGCATCCTCTGTCAGTGCTTTACTGTGTGGTAAAGACATCACACACCCGGGTCACTCTCTGATTGTTCCACTGCCATCAGGAAGAAGATACAGGACTATCAAAACCCGGACTAACAGGCTGAGGAACAGCTTTTTCCCCAGAGCGGTTTCCTCCATCACCCCCCTACACCCACTCAACACCCCACCCAGCTCAAGAAACAAAAATAGGCAATAACACAACACTTTAACAAAGCACCTTTTCACTTTAAAGTCATTGGTGCCTGTGTTTTATCTTGTTATTTAATGTCTTGTTTTAAATCAGAAATGTCTTGTCTTAATGTTTTAATACATTTTTCCTTGTTGCTGCTGTACTGACTGATGACTCGCCAACTTAATTTTGTTGTATGTTTTTATAATGACAATAAACATCCTTATACTTATCCTTATCCTTTACCAAAAATATCAATAATACCATGGAAAAATCCTGAGGCCAATTTGAAGTACTTTATATATTGCTGAATAACAGAGCACATGCTTTTTTGTTTAAAGCCTTAATCCAAAAATACCTATAGTTATATATTATAGTACTTGAAAAGAAGTGGAGTATACAGTAAGTATGAAATACAAGCACAAAGTGGAGACAGACACTCAGGTAAAGTAACTAAAAATTGTACTTAAGCACAGTGCTTAGTTACATTGCATTGAGTCATAGCCTGGTATTTTTTTTTAAGTGATATAAATTGAATTTGCTTAATACTGTATGGGCTCCCTAAAATACACTATGTCCTTGTTTTAAAGACCTCCTTCAGAAAAAAAAACTATATTGTGGGAAGATTTCATCAAACACTTCTGTTTGAATTTAAGAACAGAAACTATACTTGTGGCTACAGTTTACAAAACCTCTTTAACAATTTCATGTGAATCATGGCCACCTGCTTGATAAGAAACTGTAGTGTGGAATTTTGTCAGTGACACAACATGAATGATTCGTTCAACTGTTTCCTCTTTCCTAGTAACCAGTCTATTACAGGTTTGATGCTTGACCTGCAATATCAGCAGATGCCAAGTTCCCACCCTATCAGAACGAATTTAGCCAGAAGGTTAATCATTAACTTTGAACATCTGTCAGAGCATTTGTAACTAAGTTCATTGACTGAATAGCAGTGTGAGTCAGTGAAGGATTCAGCCTGAGTTAACCTTAACCCATTAATCTGTATGTTCATCAGTTTAGTAGACCAGCTACACCTTGTTTAAAAAGACTTCATTCTTCTGACTTTGTTGTGACCCACATCTTGTTTTTGTTGTAAAAAGAAATGTTTCTCCGTAGACAAAGAAAATTAAGGTTCAGGCTTCCTGTGTTTCGAAAAAAAGGGGGAAAAGAGAAATAAGAGCAGAGAGAAAAATTGGATAGTTGTGTGGAAACACAAACTTGAAATGTTTTGGCATTCATATTTCTTTACTCTAACATCTGGCTGCACCATGGAGTTCATTTGCATAAAGCCTGTGACCATTAACCTGACCCACCAGATGGTTTCTTAGTTACACAGAACCATCTGAGAAGCTGTTTTGGGAAACTGTTTGGAAAAGGGCAGGCACTTTCAAAAATACATGGCAGGTGATTGGATGAACCATCCGTCAATCAAACTCTTGCCAAAGCCAGTTAGGAGAAGAGCGAAAACACATTATTTTCCATCAAGAGAAGCCTTCATTGCTGTTCTTTGCTCTTCTTTCAATGAAGAAATACTGTTTCTTTGGTTCTGATATAACTGGGCTTAGCTGTTTTGAACGAACTTCGCTTCTCCGTGTCGTCTCGCATACACCTAAGCCACGGCCATAGCTGACAGTAGCGCCTCAAAGGGCATTTTCCGTGCTCTGGTTTAAAGGGCACAAACGCATTACTTAAAGCCTGACAAGATTAGTGCGATATGTCATAGGCAGTATGACAAGCTTTACGGTGAGGTGTTTAGGGCCCCTCTTTTGAATTACAGTGGGAAGGACCTCACATTGCTACCAAAGGGCACACTCAGAGTGGATCAAGATGGTAAAGGGCACATAGCAACCATCCCACAGCACCGTTTGTTTTGGAAGGCAGCATATGTCTACTGGAATTAACACACATCCAGAATCGGTTTTCAGGAGACTTAGAGCTCAAAAGATGAGAAGAAGAAGAAGAAGAAGTTCTATACATGGAAACAGTGCACGATTGTTTGTTTGTTTACCATATAAGTATATGACTCAGAGCAGCTTTGAGCGGGGGAGGTTGTTCGCCCACTCACGCAGCAAAAAGACCATAATGTGGGCCTTTGTTGTGCATCCACATAAAGAGATGGGTCAAAAAGGCATTCCAATCACTAAACAAAGAAATTTTCCTCCTGAGAGTCATGGGCGTTTACAGCTTCCACATGAGAACCTCAGTCAACTTCAACTTTGATTGGAACAAACTTGAACCTTTTAAGACAGTGCATCCCTGTTCGACAGTGACATATTTGATGGTAATTCTTCAAAAAAGCAGGAAGTGAAAATTACTGCAGGGTCATTTTAGTTTGAGCCAGACGTGAGGAACATGAGGAGGTTTGCAAGTGTACAGAGAGGGTTCAGATCAGATGGTAGCCAATTCAAAAGCCCCCATTCGCAGGCCGGATGGCTGCAGTGACTTTGTTCTAAATGCACATGCAAAACTTAAGGAAGTTGTTTTTATTCATGCAAAGAATACTTACTCAAATATATGATGTATTTGCATAGATTCTACTGCAGCACTAAATTGCAGCCAACACAGGACCTTACCATAATTGAAGATAATAGGAGGAAACAGTGCCAACACACATACACCCTGTTGGGCCTTACTGGAAGCATAATGACCTCTGGATTTCCTAACATGACATGTGTGTCACCTCATGCCAGCCAGAAGGAATTTAGTGATTGGCAGGCAGACAAAAACAGTTTTTAATAGATGCCTTAACAACAATGTACAGGGTGTGCTTTGATCAGGAACAAACTGAACTTCACAAGGACACTTTTCCTGTAAAGTAGTCAGTAATAAATAACCAGTAAAACATAACCATGCATTTAGTGTGACTCCTTTCATTCAGTATGGTAACATTTTTTGCATGTTTATATTTCAGGATATGTGAAAATAAGGTTAAAAAAATGACTTGCGTACTGTAAGTGCTATTTAAACTGTGCTACAGTAGTTCTACTGTAATGAAATAGTGGAAAAATCCTGAACACTAGTTAGTCCCCATGTTGCACCCCAAGTGTGTGACAGCATGATAAAAGTGTGTATTTGGATCAACAAAGACATACTTTTTTGGCCGGCCTGTGCAGTGTGATTTACAGAGAACAAGCGAATCCTGACACCTAGTGGATTATGGGATATCACCCGGGACAGTGAGCTCAGAAGGAGGAGGGTTGGATCAATGTAACTATTTGACATCTGGATGAAAAATGACTTGCCTACAGGCTCGCTGCACGCATAATGACTTTGTGATTAGTGTCTGTTTAACACAAAGAAACCATTTGTGGCACATTTACCTCTGGGTTAATTCTTAATTAGTATGTTTGTTGGCTTTTGCTACAATTCCAGTCACCCAGGAATCTTTTGCATAAAACTGCATTTTGATTAATGTGTATGCACCAGTTCATGGTGGAAATGTTATTTATGTAAAAGAAAACACAAAATTCTGGCACCAGATGACAATTCAGACTATAATGGAATTCAATTCAAATTCAATTTTATTTGTATAGCAGCCAAATATCACATATCACAATATTGGCTCAGAGTGCTTTACAATCAACATAAGACATCCTCTGCCTTCGACCCTCCCATCCGAAAAAAAACAACTCACCCAACAAAACCCGTAAACAGGGAAGGAAACCTGGGAAGGAACCTCAGGGACAGCAACTGAGAAGGGATCCCTCTCCCAGGATGACCAGAAGTGCAATAGATAGTCATGTGTACAGAATAAACAATATAATGAAATTATAACTCCATACAGGTGAAGAGGAGAAGAGAGGAGAGCAGTGTACCGTAGGTAGTCCCCCGGCAGTCTGGGGCTAAAGCAACATATCTCGGGGCAAGAGTCCAAGGCAAACCTGAGCCAGCCGTATCGGCGTTATTGAAGGGGAAAGTCTTAATCATTCTGTATTGTTTCGAATATTTATTCATCTTTGGATTAACTTTTCTCATGTTATCTCTGCTGAGTCAACACACGTAGGCATGATTTGCTCTTCCCTCCTCTTTTGTTTGTTTGGGACGTTGGGGATTGGGGATGTAACTTTTTAAATGTGCATGCAACACTTATTCACCTCAATGACTAATAATTAATTTATAAAACACTGGAGTTTAATTGTTCATACGTGTTTCAGCAAGATTTCTGCTCATGTTGAAAACTCTCTGCACATTCAAAACATGTGTTTGTAGATAAGTCAGAATTTAGTGAGAATAAAGTAATACATTTCAAGAAAAGAATCAGAGTTAAGCAATGGCTTCTGCTGGTGTACGGCAACACCACTTAGGGCAAACCACACCCACAACTGCAAATGGTAAATGGTAAATGGACTGTACTTAGCGCTTTTCTAGTCTTTTTCCGACCACTCAAAGCACTTTCACACTACTTGTCATCATTCACCCATTCACACCAGGGGCTAAGTGACACCTGCCTATCAGATTCTATCACATTCATGCACCGTAGGCACAGCTACGGGAGCAATTTTGGGGTTAAGTGTCTTGCTCAAGGACACATCGACATGCGACTATAGCGGAGCCGGGGATCGGACCTCTGATTGAAGGACGACCATGCTCTCCACTTAGCCACAGTTGACAACTGCAGTACACCATAATACTAGAACCAGTTGTAATACAAATGTATTACTTCTATGTCTTGTATTACTATACTAACATTCTCCTGCCATGATGATGGTGGATTTAGTAGACATTCATGGTCCCCAGAGGATGAATCATAATAACTTTGATGATGCTTATTTCTCTGACACCATTGAGAGGTTGGGTTGGTTGTTATTTAAAGTTGCCCTAATCAATTGTCACAAAAGAGTCTGCAGTTCCCCTCAGCTCTATGAGCCTTTTCCAGCTGATTGTTTAGGTTTAATGGCCCACAACAAGCGTTTTTTGCAGTAAAACTCTCCTGCCCAGCACCAAACGGCCGACAAAGTTAATGAGAGTTTTGGTGAAAACGTAGTGGAGCGTTTAGCTGTACTTCCCTCAGGAGCCAAAGAAAGAGAGTGAATAGTGGACTTTGTGAGGTTGCCAGAAACACAACTCCAAGTGAACTGGGAAGAATTGGTATTGTTTTGTTTTTTTAAATAAAAAAATGTCAAGTACAAGGATGAAGGTGCAAAATTAAACACAAAATAACATTTTGAAATTCAATCAATAATGCTAAGCATTGTAATTGTGCCAAAAATATTCACAGGTATTCAATCTCGAGAAAAAGCTGATTTCTTTTAATTAACTTTTTCTTGTTGCTGTCTTTCTCTGCCTCCTTTGCAACACACTGTGGTCTAATCACAGCATCAACTGCAGTCGTTGCTGATTATTTGGTAAACGGACGTTATAAAGCGCCTTTCTAGACCTTCTGGCTTTACACTGCTTGTCAACATTCACCCATTCACACACACATTCATACACTGATGGCAAAGGCGAAGCAAGGTGCCCACTTACCCAGTAGGATCTAATCTAAATACTCATTCATATACACAACGGCCTTTTGGAGCAATTTGAGGTTCAGTATCAAGATCTTCCAAATCCAGACATTGAGAAAAAAAATATTTTTGGCTTTGTGGGTTTATATAAGCTTAGGCAGGGAATTTCATAAGGATTCAGGTGGTGTCTTGAATCTAATTAGCAGCCATGTGTGTCATGGTTTATTGGGTTATGTCTCTGGAAGGCATCACACCATTACAGCTGATGCAACCACCCTGCATGATATTTCCAGGCAGCAGGAAGACATAAAGCCTGTTTCTCACTGCCAATTTACTTCAGTCCCTCTTTGTATCATTTGTTGGCTTCATTTAACCTTATTAGGTTCACATGGACTGTGGTTGCTGGCAATTTGGTAACGCTTACGAAGAAACCTGCGCTGTGGAGATAAGAATACGTTTAAGCTTCCACAGGAACAATTTGTCATTGTCTACTGAAATAAACCCAGTAAAACAGGGAATGTGGAAGAGAGAGGGTGACAAAGGTGGAGGAAAAAATAATGCCATTCAGTCGTCTCCATTTTCCTTTCTCTTGGGTAATGGCTGACTGTACAGCTTTCATCAATGGGATGTGGCACTTTTCTACTCAGACAGGAGAGTATGTGATCCGTCCTTCTATTCTTAGCATTTCTCTCCGCCTCTATAGCTCTTTACAATGTCCAAACCCACTAGGCAGGCTTTCCAGGTCTCTTCCCTCTCAGCTAAAAGAATTGAAATGTTTTGCTTTCCAATCCAGGTCTCCAAATGACAACATTTACAACCATGCACATTTAGTTTATGTTCTGTACACTGGATACATACTTACATGCAGATACTCAAAACCTTTCTTGAAACCTTTGCTCTTACTCTACTGGAAGAAGTTTGGCAAATAGGCATATAAACTTAGCAACTCCTGTTTGGAAATATAATTGGACAGGGAAAAATACTATTTTTGTTCATTTTTGGCACAAAAAATGGTTGTAAAAGGATCATTAATAAATCATAGTAATTTAAAACAAACCAATTGCAACAATACAATAAATACAATTACGATCTGCATGAACATCAGTGATTGAAATCAGATAACTATTTTCTGTACTAATACGTTGTGTGGCTGCTGTGAGGCAAGTAATAACATCACTGAAAACGGAATTAGAAATATACAGTATATTGAGCTCATTTAATTCCTGAATATAAAAACATGAACTCCATGAACTGGGGTTAGGGTTTCCATGAACTGTGACACCGGTTCTTTTTTTAAGGCCTGCCTGACATTATGTAACTGTTATTGCTTCAGTATTTTACTGGGAAAAACAGATCAAGCCTTTCTTTCAAGTCCTCATATTCGCCGTGTGTTTTATATCAAGTCAAGAGTCAAGTCTAAATCTTAGCTCAGTCCTCAGGATTTCCACTCTTTGTTGTATGTGTGCGTCTGTGTGTTGCAGGTTACAAATGAACATGAGAATGATCCCATACAGGTGCTTTATGAGCAAGAGACACGTCTAATTAACTTTTCAAGTGATTCCCAGGTATGATAAAACCCATCTTATTCACGTTCCTCTAGGGATTGAGTCCCTCCTCGGTTTATGAGACCACTCAATCCTGAGATATCAGCCCCATACACCCCTCAACCGAATGAATGTGATGTGCTGAAGTGTCTAGAGAAAAAAACTGCGACATAGAAGAAAGATTGTTTGAATCAGAACATGGAGATGAAAGTGTTTGAGGATTAATCATCTGGACTCTCAAAACCCTGTTGCCTTGGAAGGAGAGGGTATGAAAATATGAAAAAATAATTAGAAGGATTGGCCAGGTTACACACTCATTCTTAATTTCCAAAAGAATATATAACATACAGCATACTATCAAGGGTTATCCTTGAGTCATAAATGCTCAGTAGCTTTACTTTAGTTCTCTATTCAGGGGTCAGTTATTGTAGTAATTTCCACTAAAGTGTACTCTACCCTTTAGAGCCTTTCATGGAATAATTGCAGTTTATATATAGAATAGTTTTGGTTCAGGATTGCACATGAAACATGGTCGTATCCTTCCACTCTCAGTGAACCCCTGAATATTATCAATTGTAGCAGCTGAATATATTTTGTAGCATTTTATGTGAAATCAAAACAAACTAAACATAGTCAATGATGTAAGTTCACAACCCTTATAGCTCATAAAACAACAACTCATATTTTCTGATGAAAAACCTCATAGAGTCCAAACTTAGAATGGACCAATTCATCTAAAATCCTCCTTTACTAAATTAAATGAATCGTTTTCATTGTGTTGTTCTTAAATGTGCTTTCATTTAAGGAAACTCCATCAATACATGGCTCTTCATACCACAAGGGCAAAATCCTTCTTCATCAGTCTTACATTCAGAAAGAGATAGTTGTATTTTCTGTAACATCTGAGCGGTTTTGAAAGAAAAATCTGATGGTATTGACTGCAGTTGTACAACACACTTATTTCATACAATAATTTGATAAACTCAATAGCTGAGGTTGTTTGGCTTGTGCTCTACGACTTACACCAGCATCATCACCTTTGACATAATCGCTTTAGAAAATAACATAAGGCAATGTTTTATTCTGCAAGATATGTGATGTACTGTGAATGCTGTATATGGACTTATAATAGACATATGAACACATTGGGGTCCAATTGACTCTATGAGCTCTCACAATGCGTGTAAGGATGTGCCAAATATGATGTCAATCCCCCCTGATGGCAACAAATAGAGAAAAAGCTACAGCATAACGCCCATAGACGGTTGTTGAGGCGAGCACAAGATACGATCAATCCACGTGTTTGAGCAATCACACAGGGAAGCTTAAAGCCTAATTAAGCTTGGTTTCACGGACAGTTTGAAACGGTCTTTTGAAAAAGATACACAAAACAAGAAAATTGATTTAAACATGTATTGGAAATTGCCCAAGGAGAGATTTTGAGCGAGGAAAGTAGTTCCGATGAAAACAGGTTGTGTTTCTTCAATAAATTCTTAAAACCAGGAGCCTAGAGGTTGTCCAAGTCAAAATTACTGCACTCTGTCAAGGCCAAGGGCACAAACCAAAGAATTATGGCTTAGAACCAAGTTTGGTGTTCTTCTGCCAGAGTGGATTGAGTTATTATGTTCTATAAAAGTTTAATGGGATTTCAGCTGGCCTAATATATAAAAGGAGGGCTGCAAGATTGAGCCGCTGTGCTTTGGTCCTTCCTTTATAGCTCTCTACTCTCTGTTCCTTCTGAGACAGGATTACCGGGCAGGACGCTGCCAACAAACAGCTGAGTGGACACAAAGTTTCATGGTTTGGATTTTGATTCTCTGGCTGCGTCACGTTAAATCACGTTGCAAATCACATTCAGGCAAAAATAAGCACCCTTTTTAATGGTGTGTAGTGTCTATCTTTGCCATGCTTATCCTTAGCAAAGACTTTGCACTACTTTTCCCCATCAGTGCAGAGCAGTTTGGCAGGTCCACATCTTAGGGTCAAAATTTCTTCTTAAAAAAACGATCAGTTAAAAGTACACCTCACATACTGGCCTGCAACTCCTAAACCTTTTTCTGTCCACAAAAACATCCACTGGGTTGAGTTGTCTTGGTAAATAATGGTGCAATTCCAGTAAAGCTGTGTTTTCTTTTCATATTTCTAACTATTTCAAATACAGTCCCCTTTTAATTCCGACAAATAAAACATTTCCAAAACCTATTTTGGACGCTTTGTAACCTGAATTATTTACATTGCCTTGCTTCTCTTTTGTCACCTCTTATGTTTCGGCACATTCACACCTTTGTTTAGTAACAAAAGGTAGTAACGCCCTAAATGTTATGAACCCACTGTTGTCACTATATCTTTACTGGTTTATTCTTAATTCATGTCACTTTTGTAGACAAAACCTACTTTGTTTACATCAAGTAAACAAAGTAGTCATATTCCACTATTATTCGGAATATGACAATATTCCAAATTTGATATGGCTCATCTTAACATCATATGCCCTTTGGATATTCTGAATTGCGCCTTATTCCAAATTTTGTGATTTAGACATGTGGGATATGTCGATATTATTTGGGTTTTAGGTGCATTGTTTGGACATATATACAGCGCATTTGGAATATGCGTCTCAATAGGGGGTTTTACAGCACTTCGCGACACACGACCACTGTCCACTTCTGAATTGTCAGGCAGTCTTTTGTAATTCTTAAGTGCTTTTCCCTCTGGTCTGACTCCTAATGAGCTTCATTTACATTCAGAGGCAGGCAGTCCCAATTTAACCTAAAGGCACTGTGGGTAGGTAGACAACACTTCTCACGTCTCAGAATTGTATTGTATACAGAACACGTAAACAACAAAGTGCATGAGTGAGAACACAAACGGGATGTTTCATATGATCGTATTGTCTCACAACACAAACATCTTCAATACATTTTCAATACATTTTGACTACAGTGTGTCACAGACATTTAAAAGCATTTGATCAACGTGGCTTTTTTTCTGTTGCCTATTCACTGTATGTATTCACAATTCAGCTGGATTGATGTTTGATTGCTTTTCTGCCACAGTTAACAATATAAAGGAAAGCAGTTCAGTTATGAAAGCCTAAGTAAGGTTTGTTACGAATGTGAGAAGGGAACAACAACACACTACATTTTTTACAGCTATATGAAATGTGCTAAATGTTTTATTTGGTCTTTTTAATACCACTATGCAGAGAGGAGAAGTTTCATTCCTAGAAGTGGACAGCACAGACAAATATTACAATATCCAACCTCTAACTACAGCAAAGCATGCAGCAACATGTGCACATATTGTGTTTTACTGAAAACAACTTGCAGGATCCCCAAGAGCGCATTTTATCTTCATCCTTGTTTCCATGATAAATGCTTTTACCAATAAGGTGGGTATAGCACATTTGAAAGCAGGAGGAACAAACAAACATTTTGTCTTAAGGTCACCAGCCAACATTGCCTCAACTTCTACATCAGCCAATGCTACTTGCTTTTCAATAGCTGTGAAATGCACATTTTCTCTTAACGCGTGGATCAACAATGCAGCAGATATTCTATAATGAAGTACGAGATACTATACCAGTCCTGACTGTGTGCTAGAGTTGAGGTGGCTCCATTGCCTGGTGGTTGTCTGCTGCAGAATCAGCAATGTTTTCACTTGAATGAAATACCCTGGTCCCCTGATATGGACAGTATTTAAATGCAATACAAAGAGGAGGTGCAGAAGTCCCCCTTACAATATTTTACATAACATGTGTCAAAAGGAAACGATCCCATACAGCTTCACTTCTTGTTTCGCTTGCGTTCATATCGCAGGGCAGTGAATTTGCACAAGCATTCTTAAAGACACATCTGACAGAAAACCTACGGCTGAATCAAATGTGGTCAATGTTCTCCGCTATACATACTGCACATATGGATGGAATATGGCATCAAAGGACTGAAAAACTACTGACTAAATTACACTAATTACACTATGAATGGTTCTTCTGTTTGTGTGGCCACATTTATAATATAATTGTGGACTAGGACAATGGAAATAAAATTATACAGAGAGGATGAAAGGCATCTGGTGTTCAAGGCTGTTCAACACTGCGTCACTCATTCAGCATCTATGTATGGTTGCAGTTTCGTAAATCCAGCTCTCATCTAATTGTGTTGCCTTGGACCTTGACATGTTAAATAAACACCAACAGCAATAAAATACTAGCCTGTGGGAGCCTTTGGATTCACTTGGGCATCATATAACATCAATCTATAACATGGCGATGGCTACACCAGAGTCATAGCGTCCCTTCATCTGACTTATTCTGGCAGCTAGCAGGAGCAGCAGGCCAGTGACCACCTCCAGGCTGTAGGAGAGCCAGGCTGTGGCTAAGGACCAGCCGAAGGACACATCCACGTGGGCGAGGTTCTCTGGGGGCACGATCCGCTGGAACTCCTCCATGGCTAGGTTTGAGTATTTGATGTAGATGCTGACCCCCGAGAGGGTAAAAAGACCTGTTAGTGCACAGAAACCAACACATGGCACCATTAGAAAAACAAAACCGTACGTACATATTGCCTTGTACCTGAAACATGGATGATCCATCTTGAGAAATTGGAATAAATTCTCTTGGAATGAAATCCTTGTGCTGCCTAATCAAAGACCATAATCACCGTGATGAATTGCAATTAACCAGTTCTTACAATGAGGTCATTAAGGTGATAATGTATTCAGAGGCAAATAATCATTTTCCACTGGAATCGTCTTCACTTAACTCAATGGATGACATTAGATAATACAGACTTAAGTACATTAATGAGAAACGATTAGTATGTTAAAGCATTAAAGATTTAAAGCCGTTTCGAGAACAAAAAACATTTGTCTTATTCAAATCCAAATTATCCTAGCAAGGTGCTTTTAAATTTATTCCAATCATTACTCTACAGGAGGAACCTGTGGTGTAAGTATGGAGTTTCTGCTTTGTATTTTAAGTTTTTTGATGACAAATAGAAAGTCATAAAAATGACTGCAGAGGTGTGCTGACAAGAATAAAATACACTAAATGTCAACCCTAAAACACTATACCCAGTAGTCCCCACTGCGCAATTCAGACTGATCTTTAGTGTGGCACCATGGAACGCAGAACTAAAATACTCTGCAATCAATTATTGCAGTTAAACCCTGTTAACTACTAATCATCGTCTACCATTTAATTTTCCCAATTGGCATGTAGGTACAGTATAGTCAGAAAGAAACTTAATGCAAGTACAACTCGTGAACACAGTTTATCTTGCACTCAGGTGCCCATTGTAGTTGATTTGTGCTCCTCTGGTAAAGCTTTCACCTTTAGTTCTACTCTACAGTACATTAATTTTGTATGTAGTCATCTGAGGTTTTGTAGTTCCCTTACACTTCATGTGAGGTCTGAGCTGTTACTGCACCGATACCACACTAATGTATCAATTACCTTGAATTGTTAAAGAAAATGTCTCTAAATCCTTACTATTGAGAACCTTTTGGACTCGTCCAGACTCACATTGAGGAGTAGAGCGCCTGTGCAAGCGTGAGACTGTTTATATGGAAGCGTTTTAGTAAGTAACAGTAAGGTTTTAGCATTAACGAGACTTTGATTACTCTGCAAGAGCTGTGTGAGAGTTTATAAACAGATGATATAGTTTTGCTGTTGGCCAATTTATCAAGACTTTTCTCTGTTTTTTGCATCCTGTCACATTTTGCAGTATGCAAACCAACATGTTTTTCTAGCTATTCTGACCCACAATCCTCCGTGCAGCAGATTTATGAGCAAGAGGTTAAAAGTTCAAGGTGCACTATTTCGATGAAGTAGCATGTCCCAATTGAATGCATACTGCATGCAACAGTACGCACTTTGTAAGCGAAGCTGCAGTATGTACTAAAAGTAAACAATTTGGAAGGCAGTGCAAGACTTTTCTCCTTTTTTGATTCTTTGTTCAACTGGAGGAATGCAAGAAAATCATGTTTTTTTTACATATTCAAGGTAACACAGGGCAAGTAATTGACATACAAATGGTCATTTCTGTAGGTAAAGTATTTCTTTAAAATAAAAAGTGTTTAGCAATTAAATGTAATTGCTTCACTTATTCTAAATCAAAACAAGACACCTGTAATACTACCTCTCGAACACATTAAATGGTTAAAAATAAAATACCTCTCTGAGGAATGTTACTGCCAAATAAAGCAGCTTTATTCCTTTTTGTCCCTCTGATCCAGAATTTAGAAAATGTAGATGGAAGCATGCTGGTAAAGATGAAGTACAAGGATGGTAAGACATGCATCAGACATCATATTCTGATTTCATCACTGAAGGTTAGTAGCTAATAGAATTAACATGCTGCTATTTCTTGGCCAGCTTCATACTCAATGGACAGATGCAAGAGTTTTTGATCTTCTCATCCAACTCTACGCAAGGAAGCAAATTAAGGTATCTTCCAAAATGCTATCGATTTAAGTTGTCTTTGTGTTATGTTTGGGCCCCAGGCATTAGAATTGTGCATAATTAACAGGCAAACAAGTGAGATTGAAGGGTTGTCTCCAACTTTTCTCTCTAAAGGGCCATGTGAGTATAGATTAGTGAATATTTTGCTGTTCTACAGAAATATATGCCATTGCGTGTAGTTTTGTGTGCATGTGAGACATCCATATGGAAGGTCCATACAATTATTGGGATTGATATTCTACTTTGATGTCTAAGCTTCTGACTGACCATTTCAGTTTGGAGAAGAGAAGGATGTCATCAAAGCTGATATTGCAGATTTACAAACCTTTTGATTTGAACAGTGCATATGGTTCATATGATCATATGTATACATTGTGCCTTTGTGTTTTGAATTGCTCATTGCGATTTTATTTAATGTGTAACCTTATGTACAGACGGTGAACAGAAATTCCTGTAAGACTTGACAAATTGACCTTACAGTTCTTAGAACAATAAAAGTTACTTTGCTAATCTTTTTGGTCTCCAGAATGATTTATTACACTCAATTTTTGTCGGGAAACAGAAATGTAAGGTTAAGAGTGTAGACAATTTAATTTAACTCTTGGTATGCTTTGGGTGCAACCAATAAATCCAGTTAACACTTATAATACATGTTGAATGATATTATTATATCTAATATATCTAATTATATATCATACTAATAGAAATAGTTCTGTAATAACAAGTTAAATTAACTAAATAAAAATAATATAATCAGTGCGCTTTTGAAATGAATTAACATATACTTTAGGTGCGCGACAGTGCAGCCAGACTCAGCATCTCTCACACAAACTCACTTTTTTGTTTATTTCAGTGCCATAGATAAGCAAATGTATACGTTTATAACTGTTAATTGTAATTCGGTGTATGCAACCCTATACTGAACTGACACTAAGTGTTAACTCTCACTAGTGTGGATGTATCTCAACACTGCGCCAGTCCCGGTGCCTAATTCACCGAGTATCAGAGGTGGTTTTGAAAGTGGAGGTGCGTATGCTTGCAGGTCTTTTGATGTAGAGACGTGGACAGGCCATTTGGTGCAAAGCATGAAATTAGCTGTCTGGAAGGCTGGGCCTGTCAGCAGAGATGATGAAATATAAACAGTAATAAGACCCTCTACTTCTGTAACAGATTCCTACATTCACCCTCAACCAAATTCTAGATTAAAACTCATTCCCTTTGAGTTCGGACCTCAAATGCATTCATTGATGGATATTCTATTTTTTTGCGACTGCTAACAGCTGAACCCGTGTAGTGTAGGAAAAAAAGCAATATTTCCTTTACTGTATTGCTGATGAAAGCATATCCTTTTACTGCCATGCAGATCAGGTCTCCTTACTACTGGACCACACTGAAGTCCTTTCTGTGAATGTCCCCACAAGTGGATGATGTTTTGTCTCTGAGCTCCCATTCTGTTGGACATTCAGTTTATATTTTTGAGCATTCAATACTTGTTTATGGACGGACACAAAAGTATGTAAATTATTTCAAGGGTTTATTTCAGATAAGATTAGCAATTACAATTTTAAGTCTATAACAACTGTCTGAGGTTCATGATTTGACTGCCCATGATTACCGGGATAAGACACAATATATTCAATGAACTTGACTAAACAAATACATTCAATTTTGTTGATATTTTACAGGGATGTTATTTGAAGAAGAATGACATCAGAGAGCATGCAATGACGACTCAAGGGGAAAGTGTCTCTGAATCTTTCAATCAAGAACAAGCTCTTCTGCTATTTTGTGCCACTTTATCATAATGAGCAATCACTCCACATGCTGCGATCAATGCTGTTAATTGTATCTTTTTCCATAGGGTGTATATTTGGCGATGTGGTGTCTAATGGTGCTTCACAAGCCAAAGTCTGTTTGACTAGTCTGAATAAGAGTGAAATCAATACTTTTGGGTCTATTTAGTCTGGTTTGGTTTCACAATGCACAAATTAAAGCAGACCAGAAATAAATTAAATTAAATTGCAAAGGCTTGTATCGGCTGTTTTGGTCCGCACCAAAGTCGATTACTATGTCTCAACTGTCCAAACTAACTGCACCAGAGTTCTATTAAAACAGACTAAATGTTGGCTTGCCATGGAAAAATTGTCAGTAGATCATAACTACCAGCTGTTTTAATTCACACAGTTCTACAGCATTGTAGTGATTGGTAATTGGTGTCAAAACTGTGATTTATCATATGGGGGTCCAATCTGTCACAGATGATGGTGCTACTATAATTGCATCTGAGAATCTTGAATCATTCATGCTTTGTCTATTTACAAAATGTGAAAAACTGATTGAATAGAGAGACAAAAGTCTGGCACAGTAACCTCTAACCAGTTTAAAAGTGTCTTTCTTATTTCCTTATAAAATCCCAATTTCCGCACTTCTATTAACAGTGTGATCAAAAAGATCATTACCTAACTCGACTCAAGGTTTGCTACAGAACAGCCTTGACGCAAAAATGCGTAGTTGCCACGGGCTCAGAAAAAAAAATCTGTGTGGACTCACTACAGAAGAGAACATAGGATGCTGATCCAGCCAGCAAGTTGGGACTGCAGGCCAGCGAGCTGACAAGTCCAAAGATCCAGCCGAACACCAGCAGGACCAGGCTGAGGGGCAACATGATGACCACCACCTTGTGCAAGCCTGCAAACACATTCACAAACACACAGTGGTTAGTGTACTTTAAGATTTGAAAGTGTTTTTTTTGTCAAGTGCCTTAATTAAAGCAGAAGTCTTCAACAGGGGGTTCGCAAACCCTAGGGGGTCCGCGGAGGTACTGCAGGGGGGTCGTGACATTTTTGGTTGATTAGACAATATTTCATATTTTTTTTATATTACATTACATTACATGAATCTGTCCATTATTTTAATAGTTCAGCATTGTATGCAAGATAACAGGTATGTTTATGCATGGCAGTGGCACTAATAGGCCATCACTCATTTTTCGTTTCCACATTTATGTTTAAAATAAAAACGTCAATTTGAATAGCTTGTATGCATGATTATCATGCAATTGACAGACAATGTTGATATTGGCATTGGTATCAAGGTATGTTTATAAATGGCAGTGGCGCGGCCACCCTACTCACTGTACCTTGCACATGTTTAAAATAAAAACATGAATATATGAACCTGTGTATTATTTGAAAAGCTTAGTATTGAATGCACAACAACAAGGTATGTTTATACATCGCACTAGGCCCAGTTTAATACAAAACACAATTTTATACAATATATATAGTACGGGGTCCCTGCTCCATCTCTCTGTCAGTTTGGGGGTCCTTGGCCTGAAAAACGTTGAAGACCCCTGCCTTAAAGGATATAGCTGGGATATTTTGAAGTTGGGTTGTTGTTGTCAGTGTACTACCTACAGTGGACGACGGGCGGCATGCTCTTAGTTTGAAGAGGCAGACAGGTGTACCAGCAGAGGAGCAAAGTAAAAAATTATCTCAGTTTAAGTATATGCTATGTTTAGAATATTTTTCAGCAGGGAACTGAACTGAAAGTGAGACTTATGTAATGAAGCTGGTGGTATAATTATGAATCCCATTGCTATTATTGGCAAGACCCGCAGTCATGGACTAGGATTGGCCAGGTGTCCATGCTCGCCTAGGTACCGGTAACCTGATTCTTCTCAGGTCCTATGCCCTCACCAATGGGCTATCCTGACCCTAACCAATCATCTCTGCCTCAACCAGCTAAACAGGGCGGCACTTGTCAAGAAACACAGTCTCCTCATCGGAAACAAGGGGGGTTAAAAGAGAATATGTCATAGCATTGGGGTACAATCATAGAACATGAGGATGATTGATTCGCTAATTTGACTGAAGCGTCTGCAGGGTTGGTGTCATAGTTACCTACTTTATTAGTCACCTACTTTATGGGTTAAAATTACAATTCTGCAATTATTGAAAAGATCTTTATGAAAAGAATATAAACAAATCCTTTATATTTGGAGCTGAGTGGACACTATCCCTTTATTTCTAGCGCTGTCTGCTTTTTTCTTTTAGGTGTCTCAAATATGTTCTCTGCTGCCCCAGTCCACAGCATTGCTTTTCTTCCATGCTGGTACTCCTTTTCTCCAAATAGTGGGTGTGCCGTCCACCATTTACTCAATGCACTGACTATGGATAAACCTCACACAAACCTACTTCAAAACACCCGAGCTATCCCTGTAACGACAAGTCAGCTGGATATACTGCTGAGTGTAACCATTTGCAAAAGCAGTTAGGACATTCAGATTGATTTCTACCATCCAGGGGGGCACTATTTTCCAGTTTCATTGTCAATTGGGTATGAAAATCGTGTTGAGACTTGCTGAAGATGCTGTCACAAGCAATATATATTACTGTACTTCATTACAAACAGGAATGTTTCAGAAAACACCATCCTTAGCAAGACTGTTCATGTTTGTTTGATGTACATCTTCTGGATAGGATTTTCTGTCAGCAAACAGTTACATGTGAATGTAATTTGTTACTAAAACCTATACACTCTTTTAGTCAGAAATCACTGACTTACTATTTTAAATCTAGCTCATGCCAGTTGATAAACAAAACCACTCACCAAGAAGGTGCCTTTCCACTTCTGACAGGCTGGACATATTTGCTGTGAAAGTAGGGATGACTGAGCTCATGTTTGCTCCTGAAAATGTCAGGGGAAAAGGTTACACATGACGAGATGCGTGGACAGAGCTGTAAAACATGGACAATTGCTACTAACAGTGTCACTTTTCAAACATAATTGTACAAACATTCAATATATTTAGAAATTCAACACAATGCAAGAGTGAATTAATCAAACCAATTAAAGATCTCTCTATATGACAGATATTCTCAGCTCTGCATGTGCGACAGTTGTGCACCTCTGCACAGAATAAAGCTCAAATTGCTGCTTCTGTGAGCTCAGCCAGTGCAGTAGAGGATATAACAACAATTGTGTTTGTGCATGTTCCACCTTAATGTAACAGGTGCACTGCCTGAAGAGCTTTATACATTATTTTGTCTCATTACTTGGCATTTACTGTGAACTGTGGGCGGCACCAGCAACACAGTGGACATATCTGGTACCTCAAACTGAAACGTATGAAGAGTTAATAATTCAGCACATGACCCGTCTGTGTCATTTATTTCTTCAAGCTAAAAGCACTGGCATTTCACTTGTCCTGTGCTTTAGAATCACACAACTATGATTTACTGCAATCAGTGATGAATACATTGCGGTAAATATAACCGTAGCCTGCTGCTATAACTGAAGGTGGTAACACAGCAGAATGAGAGAGAAAGCCTTGGTCAATGAACAATGTATGAACATTAATCTCAACGGCATCACATTTACTCCACAGTAGATCGATATTCTTTTTTCCTTCACTGTCAACATAAAAGAAGGCAAATAATGGATATTGCAAGTGAGAAGCCTTTTAGTCACAACAGTGTTGCTGCCACATGACAATGGCTTCTCAAAATGACCCCATGTAAGAAACAGCGCAAAAGTTATGCTGGAAAAATGAGGGCTACATCCGATTTAATTACAGCACTCGCAGCATCCTTGAGTAAATTACATTCTCTGACTAAACGCTCATGCAAACTACATACTGAAATATGTTGGCTTGAGTTGAGTTGATATACCTTCATTAATTCTCCACAGTCCAGAATGTGAACTCAGGTCGTCTGAACCTGTGCAGTTGGGTTTATTCACATCGATAATGTACCAGTAATCAGTTCCAATAGCCACTGCGAGGAGGCTGAAGCTGAGCAAACCTGTAAAGCCAGCAGTGACAACCACCAATCCGTACCTCATTATACAGTCCACAACGCAGATCGCAGTTACTCTAAAAGTCTGTGCAGTTTCTATATTATTTTTTACTCTATCCTGTATCGACGCTCAAAGATGTGCGATGCGTAAAAGCTCTCCCCTCCCTGTTGTGCTGTTCTCCATTGCATTCACGACCCTACAACGATGGAAACTGAGCAAAGCGTAATCCCGTAATTGTTTACTTTAAAAGGAAAAAAATAAAAGAAGACAGGTACATATATCGAGCTCGCCACCAGTTTAGAACACACTGACGAGCCTGAAGCGCGCTTGGGTTGATCCATAATGTCCAGTTAAGAAAATAAAACGCCACACTTGCGGTGCAGAATTCCAAAATAAAACCACGATCGCGAAACATCATTGGTGGAGGTGCTTGACATTTATTTTTTGATACAAACTAGTCTACATCCGGCCACAGTTCAGTTATCTGATATTTACTTGACTCTTACCGTAACTTAATTGGAGACTATTTTCAGAGTGGTTGCTGCTCTAACTAGAGCCCACCCTTTTGCCACTATACAGTAGTAAATTAAACAGCCGCCTACGATGAGGTACAACAAAAAACAACAAAAACAAAACAAAACAGACTTAACACATTAAAACAACATTTAAGGTTTAGCACATTGCGTGTACCTACTCAAAATAAGAAAATACAAAAGCACCTGGCTTATAAGATTATCTCATTTAAGAAGTTGGTTGGCATGGCATCGTGGTTACAACAATAATTTAAAAATACTTGAAAATGCTGTTGTACTTTCTGTCATGCCGGAAGAGTCCTGTGGGTGGGGCAGTTTAGATACTTGACGCGGTGCGTGTATCAGCACACCTGAGCCCAAATAAATGAAAGACAGAATACCATCTGTTGTGTTGGCAGCTTTGCAAACCGATAGGGACATTTGCTAAGTAATGGTTTAAAAGAAGAGTAGGACCTTTACGGTTGTATGAGGAACAATAGCGTAAACTGTGGAGAGATGCACTGGTTGAGAGAAAGGGCAAGCTCAAATAGTGGCAGCTGCCGCGGCAAGTCGTGCTGCGGCAGCTGAGCTTGCCACAGGAAGTGCCTCTACTAGCTGCCGCTGCCACGATTTGAGCCAGCTCCTACTGCAGGTTGACCTGTTGAACTAACTTTAGCATCACTCTCTGAGGTAAGGTGTTTTACGATTGAACACTTAGTAAGAGCCCCTTGCTTTATTTTTCCATTGACCCATCAATTTCTTTACATTTTTAAAATGTAAAGAAATTGATATAAATTAAGCAAAACTATCATATTATTAACATAGCATAGCATGTACCCCTCTAAAGCCACTGTGTAGCAGAAGCACCGTTGACAACAATCGGAGCTTGGAGTTCGTGGTAGGGAAAACGTTAGGTCTACCAGCTTGCACATTTTAGACAATCCATTTCCCCAAATCTTCCTTGTAAACACGCCCAACCTCTGTCAAATTTAATGGGGACTGTCAGTGAAAAGAAATTTCAAGTACTGCAAAAACACATACATCAACAAAGTTTCCTTGCAGACTGCAGCAGCTTTTCCTCATTCTCTGTATTCACCAGAACATGTAGCTATTGTTTTTAATGTTTCCCTTTGCAGAAACAGTCAGAAAGGGTAGCCTAATTTGAACGGTAATGAAGAAAGTCTTTCTTCTTACAACTGTGGTGTGAAAGGAACCAGTTGCAGATTGTCTTGCAATTGGCATTCACTTTTATCAGTTCCTAATTTAAGTGGATGAGTTGAGTTGGCTGATTGTTTTGACACTATATAAAAGTCATCCCTGCACACAATGCAACTGGACACAGCAGGATAACATATGACAAACGGTGACATACAGTGCTTGCTATGTTTGAGTACAGCAGTGTGATGTAATTGGTAGAGGATGTGGTACCAGTATAAAGCCACTGATTCTAGCACACATACCCATTAGTTTAAAAAAAAAAAAAAAGTACATCTACACACTATTATTTGAAACAATGTGCTGCATAGTCCATTTTTAATTTTGAGTACTCTGCATAAGCCTCATTCTCAGCCTGTTCTCAGTCAAAACAAAGCAGGTCATAAGCAAGCTTTCTTTCAAACAGGTTGCTGTTTGTTGTCAGAAATGGGTAGACAAAGTTCAAGTTTGTTCTGGCATAGTGAGTTCCGTACCCAGTTGTGTCCGTTTTCATAAAAAGTTTTATTTTATACATTTGCATCAGACAATAAGGAGACAGGAAGATGGATTTGTCAAGTGTGGGATGGGAAATGGATGGGCTCCTCTGGATCACTGTAATCTTGTGATGCATCAAAACCTGGCAGCCTATTTGCAATTGAATTGCATTTCAGTTTCCACAAATGAATCTGCTGTGACATGTAGGTAAATCAGAAGGGTACACTGCAATAATTAAAACGTGCATTGAAGTAGAATTAATTTAATTGTGTCATCTTATGTTTTCATGCACATTCTTTCTTTGGGAGAATTATTTTATCAGAGTATTGTCAATTCTGTTATAGGATGGATTCTTTGGAATGATATGCATGTGTATATATGTATATATATGGAATATTTCAGAAATTATCCGAGCAAGACTATTCTGCATAGATTGTCTTGCAAAGATATGTCACGAAGAATCCAATCAGTTTTGCAAATGTAGCCATTTAATTTCCCAACAAACACAACCATTAAAAATGTGTACAGTAGACTTCTATTGTCACTGCACTTATAAGCCTGTGTAAATGTGCATATTCTTTCATCATCAGAATAACTCAAATGCCATTTTAGGTTGGAAAGCAGCAATGAAATGCTATAACGTGTTGAGTTGTTGAGGCCCAGTTAATTATGTGATCTTATGAATTGCACACCCACAACATCGGTGACCTATCAATGTTTGCATTGTATTTTCTTCTTCTTCGTATTTAAATTTGAAAATAATATTGTATAATATTACAGCCACAATGATTCATGCTTGATGTAAGCAGTATAACAGCTGGTTTATATTGTTGGCAAGATGAATTGCCACGTCTTTTAAATTTGAAGCACAATTTATTGCTAATAATCTCTTCCGAGGGATTGCTTTGGCTTTTGCAGAGTGTGAAATAACATATAACTCAGTTCACGGTTCACCTCTGCTCTGTCATAACAGCTGACTTTCTGACATTTAAGTATTTGCACAATTTTTCCACAATCTATGTTGTCCATCTGCACGTAGATGTTATACACCTATTACATACGCACTTACAGTACGGTTGAGCCGCTGGACGTGTTGTTTAAGGTTTGTCGTGTTGGTATTGTTCTGCTTTTCTGTTTGCAACAGTTTGCACAGCTAACCTAATGCAATAAACAGATCACTAAATCTGCTCTGTTTTTGCAGATTCATTATAAGAATGCAGGAGGAAGAGACTCAGCCACATGGTATTTAAACTGTGGGAGGCGGTATGAAGACGCAAGAGCAGTGTGATGAACCAACAAAGCATCAGAAGGTAGGAAAAGTTCAAAGTTAACCTCTCCTTGTGCCAGTTCTGTCTTTTGGCAAAACTGACTCTGGGTTGGCAGGCCTGTGTGTGTGTCCACCAGTTTCAATGACCAGATCGTGATCATTCATGTCTTTTTCTGTTGCTCACAGTGACCACACTCTTCCTATGTATTAGCTGGTTTGTACTAAATAACATTTACGTTTACTTTAAGGTTTATATTAAATCTCCAGTGTTTGATCTCTTTGGCTTTATGTTGGCTGGTCTAGTTTGTGTGAGGTCTGTGCACTGTAGATGAGCCTCATAAGCAGCATTCCTCTGTAATGTTGGAGCTGGGTTCATTGGCTTTAAGCTGTTTTTGTTGCTCTTTTTTTGTATCCTAATTAAGTGGCACTTTTCTCTATTTCAGCTTGGCTTCGATTGTGTGTTGTGTTTCTGTGGACTCTTTGTTTTCTTAGGGTGTTCCCACACATCCCTACTATTATAGCAAAATGATAATAGATTTTAATATTTGTAGCCAGGTTCAGGTTGGTCCTGTAGGTAGGTGGCCAGATTGTTTTGTGGCATAGAAAGTCCTCCTTCTTTTGTCTTTTGAAAGCTTTCAAAAAAGAAATGACCTCCCGCCCCCCTTAGACATTTTTTAAAATTTTGTATAGCTATGTTGTAAAACCCTGTTGGGATTACACTGACATTTGGGCTTTTTCCTTGAAAATCATGTTCTTGTTCCTTTCCAGATTCACGGCCAAGGCCCGGTTTTGGCAGAATATCTGTAGAAAGGCAGCTGTTGTTTGGCTGCAGTATTAGGTCCTCTGCAAACGGAAGTCATTATTTGAGTTTTTCTAACAGATGGAGACCAGGGACATCTGAAGGGTGAAGATGTGGTTTGTTGTTTGATAATTTGGCAGTCTGACTTTGGCTGATGGCATTATGTTGAGGTTTTTTGCAGTTGGTTGTTCAGGATGCATAATAACTTGTCCAGATACTATTTACACATAAATATTTTAATGTTACATTTGTCTGTTACATTTTTTTCCCGATTTAAAAATCGGTATGGCAATGTGTTGGAAAATGTTTTAAGATCTTTTATTTCAGTAAAATACTCTAACTTAAGTTATTGACACCTAAATATATTTGTATTATTTAAAGTGAAAGTACTTATTATGCACAACAGTAAATTTGATTAATAATGTGTGTATATATATATATATATATATATATATATATATATATATATATATATATATATATATATATATATATATATATATACCGTATATACACACACAAACAGAGTTTGGGGATGTGGAGTTAGAAAGAAGTGAGTTTAGACCAGACTTCTGCTCTGCTTGAGGCTAGCGTCCCAGGCGTAAGTGTTAGCATAACGCACCTCCGACCGAACTGTTGGCAGTGGTTAATGTAGGTCGAAGGTTCAAACAAGAAGAACAATACATGGAATAAAATAAGATGGTTCTGCATAAATTTATATCTTTTTTTTCTTTTTGAGCTGCCCCTTGTGACTTAATTTTGGTTACTACTCTTTACTGGGATTGTCCTGGCTGACCTGAGGAGGTTGTTGGACATCATCTGAAAAGTGATTTGCATAAAAGATTAGGGTTCATGCACATCTGTTTAAAACAAGCTCTTGTCTTTATATCCCAAAGAAATCATAATTGGATTTCTGTCTGTTTGACCCGAACCTACGTACCAACAAAACTAGCTACAGGCAAAACATAAGCAAGTGTTGCAGTACAACACACAGAGGAGAGAATCTGCCAGTTATACATATTGACCCCTGGCCATCCATTCTCACCAGAGATCTACAGTTTTCTGCTTCACACACAAACAGAAAGGGGAACTCTGGTTAGAAGGATTTATTTTTTGATACTGGCAATGAAAACGTATTTAGTGTTAATTATTTATTTGTTTATTTCTTTTTGCTAAAATCTTTGGCACTCTTATTCTTATTGCAGATGTTGCACATTTATAATGCTCTGCCAAAGCAAAGTCTATGCCACATTAAGCCCAAGTTGATCCGTTAAAACATCTCCAGTTCAGTGAGTTGTGTGTAACAATCGGGGCTAGTGAGCAGAGCAATTATGGGCTGTGATGCCCAAAGAAAACATTGGCCAGTGCAATTATAGAATGAAACGAGAGGAAGCAAAGTGTCATGTGAAATGTGTTGGGCGAGAGAAAAGTTGTGTTTGTGTGTGATTTCAAGAGAGTCAACTGAAATTCTCAGAAAGAAATACTATATTTGTTATGGATAAACAAAGTATGGTATGGAGGAGAAGGTGATGATTAGGAACCTGGAAGACTTCCTGTGCATTATGCAAAATCATGTCTTGTTCTCTTTAAGTCAAATAAGTGTTGTGTACTGCTAGCGAAAGCTGATGCCAGTTCCAGTTAAAAACGCAGAGTTGCCGAAAGTGTGCCAACAGATGTCAGGCCGGTTTCAGTGTGGGGGATTGCTAACAGGTGTTGTGCTTGTTATGATTGCAGCAGGAAATGTTACTTTCACAGCACTTGTCACTGACTATTACTGTAGCAGAGCATAAGCTAAGAGAGGTACACACTGCCATCCAGTGTAGTGAATGGGAAAATCCTATTAGCAATACCACACTGATCTAAGAGTCCTTTCTGACTTGAATTTTTGGACAAATGCTGACAAGCTTGGATTGTGTTGTGGTTGGGAAATAGCTGCCAAGAGTATATTTTAGCATTTTGGTTCAATTGTTACCATCATTTTAAAATGATTTTCTTGACGACGTAAATGGCCATATACAGAAATTGTCTTTTAACCAGTTACTGGGTATTACGTCTCATCATATTGTCGTAATAAAAGCAATGAATGGTATCTCAGTTCCATTTAAATGTCCCCCAAAGAGCCAGCATGCACTATATGAGGAGGCTGGAGCCGGCACACCTAGATTGAATAACAGTCAGGATTTAGTCATCAGTTATTAATTACCTTGCCTTTCCTACGGAGCCAACATTTGCCCTGTTGGGAAAGTCTTGAATCAGAATTGGCTTTATTGCCCAAGTATATGTACACACATTTACAGGGAATTTGACTCAATAACTAACTATGAAATAAAATAAACGTCCACATTCAAGTTGAGTGTTCTGGAAGTTGCAAATTATACAAATAGTGCCAAGAAATAAATACTGGATTGACATAGACTGGATGACTATGTACAGTATATACATGTTAAATTGTCACTATACTGTTTATACAGCGTGTATGATTTCTGATAGTGACAGAAAGTTGCATTAAAAACTGCACAATTATAATCTGTAATGGCAATAGTGGATGTTTTGGTGTTGAGGGTTATTGACAGTGTATGACTGATGTTAAGTGTTCATCAGAGTGACGGCCTGTGGGTAGACAATGTTCTTGTGTCTGGTTGTTTTGGTGTACAGTGCTCTGTAGCGCCTCCCAGAGGGGTGAAGCTTAAACAGGTTGTGTCCAGGGTACGAGGAAGTGATGCTTCCTGCCCGTTTCCTGACTCGTGGTGCGTGTAAGTCCTGGATGGAGGACAGGCTGGCACCAATGATTATTTTTTTCTGCAGTCCTGTCTGCCTGTTGTAGTGTGTTCCTGTCCTGTTTGGAGGCAGGTTGAACTTCCTGAGCTGCGGCAAAAAGTTCAGTCTCTGCTGGGCCTTTTTCCTAAAGATGTCCTTTTTGTAATTCTGCTAAATGTACTGGCAGATGATGGATCCTAGAAACCTGAAGGTTTCCACAACAGACAGTGTTGTTAAAAATGGTGACGGGGAGCTCCTACTGAAGTCAACTGTCATCTTCACAGTTTTAAGAGCATTGTTCTGACCACACCAGAGGGCCAGCTGTTCAACCTCCCGTCTGTATGCAGACTCACCACCGTGCCGGATGAGGCCGGTGGCCGTAATATTTTGATGACATTTACTGTCAAATTATGAACTGTAAAAGGCCTTTTTTTAAACACCGCAAGAAAAACAAAAGTGATGATAATGATAATACTTTGGATTTTGATAATTTTTTTCAGCTTGAGTGACAAATTGCATGCTTCATGTACGTCATGAGTAATTTACTCAACAGCATTTTTTTTTTGTCCTCATGACAAAGTGTCCTTGAGCAAGACACTGAACCCGATGTTGCTTTCAATGGGCAGGCCAGCCTTGCATGGCAGCTCTGTCACAGCTGGCGTGTGTCTGTGTGAAACGAATGGGTGAATGATTTTGCATAATGTAAAGCGCTTTGGCTGTTCAGGTAAAAAAAAAAGGTGCTGTGTAAGTGATAAGTGCAGTCCATTTACCGTTTGCCGTCCCTGCGATGAAAAGTCAAAATGTCTGCTATAAAAAAGGTAATTGATGGCATATAATAGACCAAATTCATCATGCTGTACATTCTTAGTCACAGAAATCAGATGTTCTGGGCAATACATTACAATAAATTGTCAGACACTTTTGTTCAAACTGATGATTCTGAGGACGCTTTAGACAGCTGGAGACGGGGTTCCAACCATTGCTCAACCCCCTCTACCATCTGAACTGCTGAATCACAAAGTTCACTTGTATTTCTTTAGCTTGGCATGCAATTCTAGTCCCAAAGTCAACAAAGATATTGTCAAGTTTTTATTGTTATCAACATTTTCAATTCACATCCGAAAACAAAAAACAAAACATCTATATTCAATACATTCTAAAATATGGCTGGGGGCTGATACAGGATGCTTAAGTGACCAAACCTTTTACACCCTGCTTTCTAAAATGTCTCTCTATTAATTGCAAATTGCACACATCACAAAACCACTGGTTTAGACATTATACTTGAACTATTGCAGATTTTATTTCATCCTGGTTAATATCTGACAAAAATCTACAGGATAAATTGTACGAAGGTTCAGGTTGTCCTATTTGCTGCACACCAACATCTGTGCCAATAAAGTCTGGGCAGCTTGTGCCATTGATGGGAGAATGTAATTTATTCAGTGAGTCCTGTGAGATCAAAATACCAAAACATCCTCCTTAAAAGGGCTGTGCTGGCTAAGGGTCAACTAGAGGTTACTGATCACATTTTACAAAAGCAGTGTTTGGTAGATTACTGACAGGAACACTCCAACATTTTGTGAAATACAGTTGTTTGCTGTCTTGTCCAGAGTTAGATGAGAAGATTCATATCAGTTTCAGTGGGATGTTCTTGGCCTAGCCATGCACAAAGACTGGGTGCAGAGGGAAGATGGATATCCCAGCTTTGTAAACATGTTTTCCAAATCTGTCTGAAGTAGCATTTTGCTGCCACATTGGATATGGGTTTGATGAACACCACAAAGTGTACAGAGCACTCACTTCACTATAGAAATTCACTACAATTTCTCATCTGACTTTGGGCAAATGGATGAAAAACAAACAAGCATAATTGTAAAGATTTATATTCAAAATCATTTGCTTCTTCATTATGTATTATATAGAAGTCACTGTTGTAATGGCCTAATGGATTCCAGTAAGAAATATTTTTTTCAAATCTGTCTGTTATCTAAATCCATTATATTTTCTAATCTTACCACCAAACTCTGAACATCAGAACAGGTATAAAGGGATATAGAGTGCATTATTGTTTAAGGCCCCTAGGCAGAACACCAGAGAAGCACTTTCGGAGTTCATACCTGGTACAATAAAAGGATGTATAGTCCTTCAAATTGCTCTAAATGTGCCCTGCTGTGGATATAAATAACATTTCTACTGATATCTGTTGTCTCTGAACATGTCCTGTCTCTGTAATTCTATATGTGTTACACAAAAACATGTTTCAGTTTTTGCAGTGATGCTGAGTTAAGTACTCTCTAATATCCTCTTTGGATATTGCTCTGCATTGCAGAGGTGCCTGAGACAGTACAGTCTATTTGCTTCAGTCCACTTAATTTACTTCATATGGTGCTTTTATGGAAGCTGTAAATGGTCTATTAAGATAAATGAAAACATCATTGGCACCAGCCATCCGCTGTCCTGAAAGACAGTGGTGCATTACATTTGCTTCGAGTGACGTCAATGATCCCACTAACAGAACATGTCAAAGTATTGAAATCATTGGAAATCTGTAAACAAACCCAGTAGGATCAGTAGTAGGATAGAGGTTATAGAAGTATCCTGATAAACATAGGCGATTAAGGTCTATTCACCTTAACCAAATGAAGTTTATTTTGTGTCTAGAAATGAGTGTACCTGTTTGTTTTCTATAAGTAAACATAAGAATGCAGCCACACTGATCGATCCTTATCTGTTTCTTTTTAATTGATTTTCAGTTGATGTGTAAATATTGTTCAGGACTGATATGTTCTTCTCTACCAGATACAGTATATCAGTTTTGATAGACAGCAAAATCGTTAACATTTTTTTCAGTGTTTGGCTAAATTGAATATATATATCTCCAGAGGAATTCAACAGGAGCAGAATAACTACATTTGTCTAATGTACCGACTTAGGCATCATCACTCTTTACAAGCTACAACAGCGACATTGATATTATTTTCACCTTTCACCAGTCTGTGTGAGTCATGAAGGCAAATTGTGGTCATTGAGACACCTGCTGTAGCGGGAACTACCAGAGTGAAGGTTTTGAGTACTTTTGCAGGTGTTTATATTTCTGTCTACATGTTTAGCACAGCAACCGTACAAGATGCAGTAACGAAACCTTACATGTGTGTAGTTGAGATCAAAATGGAGGCAGAGTCGAATATGGATGTGCCTCCCCAATTTATGCCTCTCGCCCAATTTAACATTACAACTGGTGTAATCCCATCACAGTTGTTAAATTTCTCTTTGTGCATGGACTGATCAGTATGGCCGCCTTCAAAGATATTTGGTTGTTACTGTACCTATATCGAACATTTGTCTGATGAAATTGGGACAGCCACTGTCTTATTCTGTATTTGTGAAATTACACGTTTTCACACAGTATCTGTTGTTTGATGTTGGCATTGTCATTTGAGAGACAAAACATTGACAGTAAACACCACACATATGTTCCTAATATGTTCACTTATTCCCAATTAAAAAACAACAAAAAAAACAACATGGTATTGGGCACCTGGCAGCTAGTATAAAAACAGTCAGGAAAATGTTACCCGTTCAGTCCTCTTCATTTGAGCTGATAGAAGCGGGTCCTGCATCTCACTTGCTTTCTTCTTTTTTGAGGACCCTCATCAATACTCCCACAGAGAAGATACATCAACAGTTGTACCGTCACACATAAGTGTACCTCCCTGGTCTCCACGAAGGTACTTGCCATCAGAGCCTTTGATGGCGACGCGTCCATGCTCCAGGAACTCAAGGAAAAAGTCCTCTGGCTTTTCTCCATCTGAGCACACCAGGCCACTGCTTGAGACGTACCAGAACTTTCCATTCACACCTGTAGAAGGATATCAGTGGATTATATGTTAGCACTTTGTTGGAATTGATTTAGTAGATGCTTAATATCTATGAAAACAGGATACGGATATATATTGATTGTGTTATGCAGAAATGTATGTTGTGATGTGCACACATAAAACACTGACTTTTAATATTGTAGGCGCCATCATTGAAGATCAATGAGAAAATGTCATAGACGGATCGATTTGCGTTCAGAGTGTTGGAGTTCTTGTGGTGACACACAAAGCCAGTCTCTCCACGAAGGATCAGCATAGGGCGGTTGATGAGTTTCATCAGGAATAATTCGTCGTCACCTGCAATGAGGAACAAATACTGTTCTTTTTTTCTTTTGCATGGGTCAACGAAGCGTTACCTGTGGCACAACTTTGAATCTCAGGTGGCTTGCCTGACAGCTCTTACCCACTGTATCGCTGACTGCTGACAGCTGCCCGTTCTTCTTCGTACAAACGTACTTTCCATTACTTGCTTTGAGTGCCACTCTCCGCCCTCGCCACTCAATGTCAAACATTGTGTTGACCTCGCTGGGAATAAAAGCACGGAGAGGTTAGTGAGAGGTAAGTTACAACATAGAGGAAAGCTCCTCTTTGAAAGCTATGGACTACTTACACTTCTGTGGCGGTGGATTGGATCTCTCCGTGAGTCACTAGTGTCCAGTAGGATCCACCATTGGTCCTGAACATAGACCTTTTGCTTTCCTTATCAATCTCCATCTGGAAGGTCTCCATGTCTGTCTCCACGTCCTGATTGGCTGAAATACTCACTCCTGGTGATAAGGGAAGAAAAGACAGCAATAATGACGTCTTTGTTCAATATAAGCAATGGATTACAATGTTACATCCTTTCAAATGTAATTTCCTCTCTCAGGCATTGCTAAAGAGACGTGTGTGCATGATAGAATATTAATACAATATTTAATGTTGTATTTCTTTTGCAATTCTGGTGTCCAGTGACATATTTCACCTCCCTGAAGGTGCCGTACACAACTGCATGATGTTTTTGCAAGTTGTTGCTTCAAGGCTGCTGTTGCACAGATTAGCCTCTCATAATTAAGGGGGTGTCCAAGTGCAATAGCAAATGCCAACATATTGGATGACACATTGATCAAATTCTCAGTCACCTTCATGTATTTATGGCATTTAATCAGACTTATTACATCATGCTTTAGTGTGACAAGACGGCAGTCTGTGAAAAGTAGTAGAGTTACAAACAAATTTGGAGATTGCAATGCGTGGTAACTTTTAATCTTTCGACATTAATCATTTAATGAAAAATTGTCTTCAGACTTCAGTCTTGAGACATTGATATGTTTTGCCCCCCTTTTTTTTCCCCACTCTGAAATAATGTCCATATCGGAATATGTTCACCTTTCAAGTTTCATAGAGTTTGTGCAGAGGATCAGTTTAAACAGTTTCTTTCTTTTTTCAGATGGCCACTTTCTGGCCATCTGTGAGCTTTCGATGTTCCCGTGCCTCATTTTGTAAACCTTTTGCTCATCAACAAATTTGATGTGATCAACTCATTGCATACAAAATCAAGTGTCTATGTAAAGCTTAACCTAACACAACATTTGCATAAAAGTGTGCCCATTTTTTCACTTAGTCAGTTAGTGCGCTATTCAGTCAAGTGCCTAACTTCAATCACAACTAGCCAATCTAGTGTTATACACTTAATCCACATGTATTAACTCTGACTGGTGGGGTGTGTCAGGCGGTGGAGAATACTCAGACATGTAGCCTATAACTGAACTGTGTCTGCTGTAGTTCAAATTAGATGCCACAGAAATGTCCTTCAACCTTTCTCTTAAGCTTGTTACAACTCTAATCCCCCGCAGTCACCCCTCCACCCTTCCTGTTCAATCGCTTGCTGTAATTCCCTGAGTGGTGAAATGCAAATCTGCACTGCAGGGCCCACTAAGCAGCTTTCAGTGCCTTGTTCCTTGAAAAACATGGAACTGCCACAAGGCCAGACACTACAGTTAAAAGTGTAATTATTTGCCCTATATTATGAGAATAGAGTGCTAGGTTGTTGAAATACTGCCTTGATGGTGACCTTATTTTAATGCAGAATTCTATTCATGCAAAGTTAAGTTAAAGTTAGTTTGAGAACCTCGTTCCTAAAATATGCTATAGTATTGCATGTGCATTGTGCAGCTAGATTAAATAAGGCTGTTAGTTGTTTTAATTGAATTTTAAAGCTTTAAAAAGTTGCAACAGAACGTAATTTCCTCTTTCCTCCCACATTGTTTGCTTGAATACACAGGACAGAGAAAATCACACCATGCAGGTTGGCAGGAGACTTTGTAATTCCTCTGCTCGGTAAGGCTGCCACCTCACACCCACACTGGCTGACCATAGAGCCACACAATTTGGAGAACTTCCCTCGACGGTTGACGGTAAAGAGTGAGTAGCCAAGGCTTAAAGTCCATTGATGGTAATTGACAACTGTTGGGCACAGGTCTGCCCTTAAGTTATTTGCACGCTGCTTAATCTTCAATAGACACACAGTGGAAACGACAAAGCCCATTACCACAATTACCACCACAGTATGGCTGTTAACAATTCTGAACCAGCAAGTAATCAAGAAAGGTAGAGCTTTCCACCATTAGCTGTTTAATGTTGCTGATTTGATTTTTGGTTACTGTAATGCAGTTGTAAACATTCAATCAAAACAAATCCATATCAAAAATCCCTAATTACTATACAGTTTAATATTTGAATACACGTTATGCCTGCAACACTCAACTGTGGTACTGCTCCACTCTAGAATGTACTGTATTCTTATTTGTCACAGGCCCACCGTGCACTCTACTGTGCTATGTGTTTAGCTGTTATAGCGAGGGCTAAACTCTTAGCTAAAATCAATACCTAAACCTGCAAAATGTAACATCTGTGTTCTCCTTGTTCTGTTTTTTAGTAGCTTTGAGATACTCTTGTAGAGATTACAATGCAGGGAAACTGAATACTGAAAGGAAAAACAATATAGAGCAAAATCTGAGAGTTGATTTCAGATCTGAGAAACTGATCTGAAATCAACGGTACATGAAAGATGACTATTGCATTTAACCACAGACCGTGAAGATAAAAACATTTATCCTATTAAGTGGTTAATAAAGAGTCATTTGAAAAAGGTAATTTAAAAAATATATATAGTGCACTGCTCTTTAAAGAATCTGAAAATGGTCTCACCTAGTCTCAGGTGCTAACATTGTTACACTTTAGCTGCAAAGTGATTGCAAAAAACCATGTGGTGGAAATTAATGTCTGTCAAGAATTCAATCATTTTTTTCTTTTCCCATGTCTGAACTCAGCATGGAGCCTCTAATAGGAGTTGTAGCTATGTTTAGCTCACATGTTCGCCATATTATTCCCATATGTTACCATATAGACACTTTTACTTTGCTTCCTTTTGAATGTATATGCAAACAGTCAAATCTCATCCCTTAGTCTCGATGATTTTCAACAATGAAAATCATTTCCCCTTTAAAGTTCCTCATTGATGGATTGATTGAGAACATAATACTGTAAGTGTAGCAATCCAATCCATTTTCTGTCTGCAACTATTCCATTTTAGATGGTTTTTTTTCTCAAGACTGCAATGCAGACTAATTACCTTGCTTGACCGAGACAAATCTTTTATTGGCTGCTTGAAAAACTACTTGTGGATGACTCTCCTCAAGATCAAACAGCTCATCTTTTCCAGGCTTGGAGCATCGGCCAGAACGCAGCGTCCCTGTGGGACCCACTGGGGTCAGATATTTTCCATCACAGTCCTTAAAGGCCAGCTTGCCAGATTTAAGCTCCAGCGTGAAGCTAGTAGTGTTGGTGTTCTCCTTCACCAGTTTGCCATCATTGCTGAGGAAACGGCTGTCACAGGTCTTCAGGCTGTACTTGCCATCGAGGTATACCAAGGTGACCAGAGAGTCCACTCCCCAGGGAATGTTGCTATCCACTGAGATCTCTCCATCTGAAGCGGACAGATGGGCATAGCGCTTACGTGCCACACTGAGCAGGCTGGCCTGCGGGTGTAAAGCCAAATGGACGGCCCAGAGCTCTTGTTCCCCAATGGCTTGGGCAAAGCAGGACAGGTAGTCAGCCGAGCCTCCAAAGTAACGCAGGTAAGGCTCTGATTGCAGTGCCCAGCGACCATCAGATTGAGGCACAATAAGGAAACGGCAGTCGGGGTCAGGCTTCTCTGCCCCACATGTCATCTTTCCATCTTTGTCAGAGGCTAGATAGCGTCCCAGGTGGCTGCGGAGGAACACTACTTGGCCATCTTGCTCGTCCTGCTCTAAGGTCCAGATCTGCTTCTTCTTCATGCTGACGCCTGAGGCGTTCACCTTGAAGCCGAAAGACTCAGCCGTCAGGTAGCGGCTCTCATAGTTGATGAGACCAAACTGCAGTTTTAGGGCCCTATTTATTCCGTTGGTGGGCATGCTTGAACAGGCCACACGTTAAGATTGCAAGTAAAGAGGTTTAGGACAAAAAAGGGAAAGGGTAATGAGGCAAAGCAGGCATGAACCTGAAAAGCAAAAATAAAATGCTTGATTTCTCCCCTCTTCCGTCTCTCAAGCCGTAAATTCGCTCCACTTATGTCCCTTGGTGGAATGTTTAGAGTTTGTTCCTTCTCCCGTCACTTTCCCTCTTTCCCCAGAGGGCTTGCACAGGCACTCGCTCTCTGTTCCTTAACGAGTTGGGATTAAAATCAGCAGGACAAAGCACCTCAATCCAACAAGCCGCTGACGTCACATACTAGTGCACCAACCACGAACCTCCCCTCCTCCTTCACCTTCTCCAGTACACGCTCGGTCTCCTTCTCTGTCTCTTCCATGACTTTCCCTTACTCTCATGTCTTTCTTTTCTCCTCCACTCTTGTCTTCCTTCACTGTAACTCACACTGGCACGCTCATTTTTGAAACCTGACTCCCTATTGATTGTTTCTTTCATATTTAGGTTCATTTGCGAGTAGCCAGGCCATCCAGGTCTAGGATTATCCAAGCTTTGATCTGCCAGCGAGCCACAACCCAATTGGAAAATGTCCAGAGAGTTGCTTTTGGTTGCTCCCCACTGTGTCTACTTCTTTCGAGTCCTTTTAAGTTTTTCATGGGTTAGTTTGTGTAAATACATGCAAATTTGTATTGACTTCCTATGCATGAATAAACCTTCTTCTCGTTAAAGACTTGATTTATAGATTAAAATCATATTCACAAAGAGCCTCTGTCACATTGCATTGGACCAGGGTTAATGTACATGGCTGAATGATTAAGAGGCAGAGTCTTAACTCCCAAAGCAGTACAAAGGTTTCTTTCTGAAAGTTCTTACCCCAGTTTGACAGATGCAGGTACAGAGGAGCTACATAGCAACATTATGCTTGCTTCAATACTTTAGAGATATGTAAATGTGTGGAGTTTGTGAGCTTGGCTGAGAGCGATTTGAATGTACAAGCATTGCTCATTTGCCTTTGCTCCATTTTCACCAGCAAACTTTTACAGACCATCAACGCTGTAATTCTGTCAGTCGATTGATAATGGTTGGCACAACTCCATGACCTTTGTCATAGTGCACACAATGGTCAACATTTGTAAGAGCATTACCTCTTTCTCTAAGGTTCCAGGAGATATTGAGGGTAATGCCAAGGAGAACAAATTGGAAATACCAAAACCACAAGTGTGTGTTTTAAAAACTATAGCACCTTGGGGTATTATTTCTACTTGATATTCTTTAAAGGCCAGTGCTCTCATCTATTGACTTGACAGCTTAGGGTGATTAACATTGTGATCCCAGACCACCATAAGAGGTTGATGCTCAAATGTTAATTTAAGGACAGAGGTTGGCTCTCCACTCCAGTGGAGAGCAGGGCCGCTTACAATCAGAGGGTCGGTTGTTCGATTCCCGGCTCCTGTTCTGCTAGTCTCACGTTAATGTGTCCTTGAGCAAGACACTTAACCCCAAAATTGCTCCCGTAGCTGCGTCTACGGTGTGTAGATAGATATTGAATTGTAAGTCGCTTAGGATAAAAGCGTATGCTAAAATGACTGTAATGTAATAAATAATGTAATGTAATGGTAAAAGCCCAAAGCTAAGTTTTGTGGAGCACAAACATATGTACGTTGGTGTAGTAGCTAAAGGTATTCCTTTATATTAAGGTCATACAGGTTGAGGAGCTCAGATATTCAGAAGGAGCTTTTAAATAGAACTTCCGCTTGTGCGTGCTAAAAGCCAGTTCAGCTAGTTTTTTTTTTAAGATGCCAGTATGCTTCATCAGAACTGTTTGTCAGACGGTCGAATATCTCCGAAACCCCCCCCCCACAAATCTCTGATGGTGTTCTTTGGGAGGCTGTGTCCGACTACTTTTGTAACTTTCCAAAAAGCTACAATCTGACATTCACACCCACTTAACGCTGTGATTGGCCATCTCTGCAGTTGTGAGAATGAGTTGGAACTTCTCTCTATCTCTTATTTTATCACTTTTCACGTGAACAACGAAGTGCAACACTGTAAATGCCTTCCAAGAGAGACTACATGAAATGTAGTACAAATTAAAGCTGTATACAGGTATATTCATATACAGGCAAGTGTACAGTTGTAAGTCTACTATGGATTGCAGTTGCTCATATTTCCTTCCAGCTAGCTGTGTGACCACTGTTGAAATTTAAACCAATGGAAGTTGACCAAGTCTGCTCTTACTTGCCTTGAATTGTGATTAAACAATCTTCACATGAATCCCAACCCACCCTTTACAAATACAGTGTACATTTGATATCATGTGGTGTCACCCTGTAATCACTGGGTGGCAGTATTGCCTTGTACAAGTACTATTACAGGTAGATGCTGAGTTACCATTAATAGAGGCCTAAATTAATGCAATGAAATTTAATTGTCATATTGCTGGTGTTAATTTGTATCATAGTTTCAGAAATACATTTTAGGGTATATTCTAGTTGGAGGATCCTAAATTCATCCATTTATCCATCTATCTATCTATTACCCAGATATTGAGCATAGAGGTATTGATAATTGTGTCAGATAGTGTTGTGTAACTTTGTAGCGCATGGTTTGGCGGTCCATTCTTATTGGATTATTTACAAATACTAACTGAGCTAGTTGTTTCACAGGAAAAGCAATGGCAGAATTTCTTAAAGGGCCACTGCACCAATTTTACATGTCAAAGTAAATTTACTTGGTATAGGAATATTATACAATCTGTGTACACAGATGATGTATTCTCTAACTCTGCAGGAGTATGGAGCTTTATCAAGTTGCATCACTTTAGTAATCTTGGTTTGGGCTTGTTTTAACAGAAATCGATTGGAATTTGAAAGATGTGAATGTTTTTCAGGCAAGCAAAGTCTAAAGGACACAATTGAGATACGTAACGGCGGTTTAGGATCCATTGTTTTTGAAGCTTGACCCATAGTAGGAAATTCAAGTCAGGATATCTCCTGATCTGCTGCATTGACTTTGACTAATTTGTGGGAGTGCAATGCTAGTTTGCAGAATACCCCTTTATTTGCCAACCATGAAAATTTTAGGACTTAAATGGCATCACAATCTTGGAAAGGTTTACAGATTTTGTGCTATTGTAATACCAGAGTAGATTGAAAAATACAATTCACTAGTGAGATCACAATCAATACTGTAATGAATTTGAATAGACACATTATGACACTTTAAGTCCCTATGTGAATTATATTTGTTTTTAAATGACAAATATACCCAATTATATGTATGGAAGCCCATTTCGAGATAACTGGATCTTTATTTTTTCCTCACAGTGGTGGGAATGGGCTTCCAGAATTTTGGGACAAGGTTTAGCCTTCAATTAACTACACAGCAGTGCTTTTGTGGTTGGTACAATGCATTTGTGTCCAGTAGATGGCAGTGTTGACTATAAATTGAAACTAGTTTGTTTTCTCTCACAAATATGGATTTCTGTATTCAGGAGGTTATGCTGTAAAATGAGAATCATTTCATGAGAAGAATGTCATTTTCTCAAGCCTCCTAATAGCAAAGATTTGTTTGCCGGTTTGAAAACAAAGCAAAAGCCTTAGTTATTCTTATAGTGTACACAAGATGTCTTGCTTTTCTCTTGGATGGGACAGATTCTCAGTCAAACAATCCTTGTACTTATGTAGCAGTCTGAAGTCACCTGAGCGATTGTATTACTTGGTTAATAAAAGGTAGACTAAAACAGGGGGAAATAGATGACTGGTATTATTGTAACATTCTACAAATTACTGTTCGCATTTAAATTTGAGATAAAGGAGTGTTAAATGGTAGCAAAAACCATGGAAAATAGGGAACTGGGAAAGAAGCAATAATGAGTTGTAGCGCTGTCAAACATATTAGAGTTTAGATTGCCATTAGTGTCAGCTGTCTGGGACCAAAATATGATACAAAAAGAAAGTGTAAATTGTAAGAAAAATACAAAATAATTTGTATGTTGTAGGTGTGAAGTGATGAACTTGTTTTAAGATCTGAAATCACCTGTATATCATTGTTTCTTTTTGCAAACATAAAAGATCCAAGAAACCGCAACCGAGTCTTTTGTGATGCAAATAATATTCAACACATAAGGACGGTCTTTCTCCTGTCCTCCAGAGGCCCCCACTCCCTTGCAAGTTTGGGTTGTGTGGCACTCCAAGAACCATATTAGCAATAACTGTACATCATTTAGACTGTAGTGGTCCAGTGGGTATGCCAAATTGCATATTGTGACTTGAATATCTTAATATTCTCTCCCTCTCTATCTTTCTTGGTTGTCCTCCTGTCTTTGTATCTGTCTCTCTCTTTGTCCACTATGTTTCACTCCTCCCTCTCTTTCCCTCTGCCATATCCCCTGCTGGAGTTTCTGGTTAAAAGCAAGTCAGAAAGTATAATGAAACAATTGCTGTTAGCTCTAAAAGAAAGTGATTGAAGGAGGGGAAAACAATGAGTGAAAGGCATTGGTTTCTTGCAAATACACAGACACATGCATGTACACACACACACACACACACACACACACACACACACACACACACACACACACACACACACACGTACACATATTGTATGCATGCACTCACACACAGATCAAATGTTGAGCAGAGGTCTCCCCCTAGGGCATGAACATGGATTAATGTGCCCAGCGCGATTATTTCATTTATAACTGTCCTGGACCTTTTCAGATAAGACCATTTTTCAGGTTGCCATCCACTAGCACCTTTATACTGCATCTATTAGCCTGCCAAGCACTCAGAGCTCAGTTTAAAGGGCCAGCACCCTCCCTGTTTAGCTTACATTAGAAATCACTTTCAGAGAGGAGTCAAGGTTGCCTAGTGGCAACTAACTCCCAAAAGACTGAACTGCAAATGTTTTAAGTAATCACAAAAAAATGACACCCAAGACACGGATGTGGATGTGAAGACAGTAGATCTCTTCACAATGATAGAACATCAGAAAGGTGAATTAACCAATTCAGGTGCGCTCACTTTCTGACAAATTCAATTTTATATTTTCTTTATAATTATAGTATATATATATATATATATATATATATATATATATATATATATATATATATATATATATATATATAATGTACACAGGTCCAAAATGTCCTTTCTTTGCTCTCTTGTACCCCCATGGGACCCTCCTGCTGCCCCCTCTAAAACCAGCAGAGGAAAACGGTCCATGAGACATGCAGTAAAAGTAAAATGTAAAATGGCTGCCTTGGCTGGGATTCTCCTTTCTCAGCAGCTTGGTGCTCACTGACCCCATTAATCCAGGTGTTCATTCATCTACAGGACTATCCTCCCACAGGCCGTTAACGGCTCACCCCACTCTGTTTGCCCAGCCCCAGCCCCAGCCCAGCCCCGGCCTTCGCACTCCTGCTCTACCCAGTGTAATGGGGGCTGCCAATGAGCTAAGTATGGGCAGCCATATAAATGAGCCTTGGTAAATGTCAAGCCTTTTAATACTCAGTTGTAATGCCACATTTGTTTTGTAGGCTGTCATTTGTTTTTAGAGTGAGCCAAAGCCCGCCCATCCTCATTCTCCAAGGAGTGAGACAGAGAACTGGTCACGCAGAGAGAGAGAGAGAGAAGGTTGTATAACTTAATTGGAGGTTACATTGCCTTCAGTGCAATACATTATTGACAAAGATACCTCAACTCTCAGCAAAAGCAGCCTGTAAATAGGTAAGCAATAAAAGCAGTTTCTCATTGATTAAACTGAAGTCTGGTGGACACTGCCTGAGCTCTTGTGTCGATGCAGACAGGGTGAGCTTTAAGGGACAGGAGCGCTCATGTTAATGTCATCCTTTGCTCACTGGCTCTGACAGCAGGGCTAATATGAGGCCTCAGCTTCTGCCATTCTGACAATTCCTTGTCTCTTTCATATAAAGACAATGATCATGTGAATTGCAATGACAGGTGTGTGTGTGTGTGTGTGTGTGTGTGTGTGTGTGTGTGTGTGTGTGTGTGTGTGTGTGTGTGTGTGTGTGTGTCTCTGTCTGTAAAACGATGCTTGTTTGTGTGTGTGAGCTAATGTCTAAGTGGATGTGAGCTTGCATGCGTAGGTAATACTCACCATCCATGTGTGTGTTTTTTGTTTGTTGCCTGTGCGTGCGTATGCATGCATACATGGTAATTTATGTGCAAACACATGTGTCTCAGCGTCTCCAAATGTTGGTCTGTTCACTCAGAGGTTTATATACAAGCTCTACCATTCTGCAAGAGCCAGACATAGGTCGCATTGCATTTCTTATCCCTCACTTTTTACTGCATTCCCACACGCAGAGACTGTAAAAGAGAGTGATTTACACACAAGTGCATAAATACTGTGAGCTGCTGATAGTCAATGCACTATACTCCTCCCCCTGCTGATTCAAAAGCTCCAGTTAGTCCCAGGTTCCTTTTAAGAGGGTCAGAGGAGCATGTTTGTTTAGCATCCCAGCTAAATCTGTTAGTGAGATTGTTAACAGAGTAGCCAGGGGGTAAGAAAAGAGGAATTATCCAAAACAGTGCAAGTGCAAAACCTGAGGGATCATCACAGGCAATTACAAATGTGGATCAAAGTCAATGATATGATGGCTACTTATGGCAAAATGTGAGGTCAATATTGATGCTGATATCTAATGATACTAAGGCAGCAGCTTAGGCCAGCAGTTGGAATAGAGGGGACAATATTTTGGAGGTAAAGAGAGTGATGAAGGAAGGAGAAGGAGCCCTTATTCTGTATTGTGAACTCAGCCAAGCATTTTATCCAACATCTGTCTCCATAAGCCCTGAGTTCTTGCTATGTATTCATCTATACAGAGAAATGCCATTTGTCCACACACACACACACACACACACACACACACACACACACACACACACACACACACACACACACACACTTCCTTCAAACAGACTATGGTAGCTTGTCTGACAAATTGAGCACATTTGTTAACCAGAGAAATTTTCATTGAGCAACTGGGTCTTCTCTCCGTCTCCTGTTGTTTCTCATTCAGAGGTTTCTTCCCCTCTTTCTCCGTCTGTGGGTAGATTGTTTACAGCAGGAAGTGCCTGGCATCCTCTCACTTGGCATTGGGAGACAGTGACTTGGCTGGTGGTTGTTGCCCAACATCATTCACAGTCCCAGTGCCTGCTTCAATATAATTCATGTGCTTTTGGGAGACATCCTTACCGGAATAGAGAGCATTTTTGTTGATTATTCCGTCTGTTTTTGATTACATCCTGGCTGGCCTCGGAGAGCTAGCGGGCAATTTAGCTATCATTGCTAGATGGGTTAATGGGGCCCGAGCTGGTGGTTTATGTTGGGGTTCAAAACAGTAGGTTGGCTGAGATTTTCAGTTGTTACTGCAATGATTATTGCACATAAATGTTTGTGTGGTATTTCTCTTCCATGTCTGTGTGCGTACTTGGATGCGCCTAGAGGTTCACTTTTGTAGTGAAATGTCTCAACAATTGGATGGATTGCCATGACATTTGGTACACATATCCATTTGGGAATCATAATTATTTTGGTGATCCCTTGACTTCTGTCTTCCTCTTATGCCATTATCAGGTCATAATTTCAAATTGCCAAATTTTTTGATTTTGAGGAAATACCTGCAAACTAATCAGATTTCCAGCAGCCTTGGCTGTACTTTATGTTTAAGGCCAATTAGCAAATGTTACCATGCTAACACGCTAAACTAAAATGATGATCATGGTAATTTATATACCTGAACAGCATCAGCATGTTTGCGTTGTCACTGTAATCATGTTAGCATGCTATAGTTTTCATTTAGCCTCACTATACAGCCTCACAGAGCCTCTAGCTTGGCTGTAGACCCGTAGTCTTATTTTGTCAACCCTACAAATCATCAGACGTTTAATCCATCTCATCTCATGACCAGACCAGTCCCTGTCATTTGCCCAACGGTGATGTCGGACACACTGTAAAAGAGATGATATTGGTGTCTTCAAGGTGCAAACAGAATTTGTGCTCTTTGACCCTTGAGATGGATGTTGCATGGTCTGAATAGTGCTAGCTCCTACATAAGTACTCCAATTGCTCTCCGCTGACGTGCTAAGCCTACTGGGGCTGTTTGTGCTGGGTAAGCTTGTATTTCCTTGAGCATGCACCACCTGTCAGCAAGCAACACAACTGTGTGTGTGTGTGTGTGTGTGTGTTTGTGTTTATATGTTCATGCATGGACCTAACAAGCGTGTCACAAGCCATGACTAGTGGGACAAGTCAAACCCATATGTTGTTTTTCTACTGTACAACAGTAAGAGGTTGGCACTCTTATTATTAAGGAGCTTTTAGACAATGTAACTGTATTCCAAAAGCGTTTGTGCTATTGTATACTTATGTTAGTGCATGCAACTTTCCCAGGAGGCTACCTGATCTTATTACATTAGCCAGCGCACATCAAAGGGTTAAGAGCTGTCTGCCTCTATAGTCATTATGCCCTCTCTTAGCCACAGTAAATCAACGCTGTGCTGGCAACAGCTGCTCTGATCACCTATTAAAACTTCCATAATGTGCCGTGTGTACAGAGTGGGGCCTGTAAGCTGACACTGGTCAATAGACCCCAGATAAAGGCCATCTTGAGCCTCTGATGTGGTTCCTGTGGTCAGGATAGCAAGGGAAGTGGAGCTGAGTGGTAGGAGATGACAGAAAAGCCTTGTCATTAAGGACAACTGCCTCAGGGCTTGAAACCATGCAGGATACAAAACTGATATGCCCTGTACTGAGGATATATTTATATCTCAAGGCTCCAGACTATAAGATGTTATCAAGCTTTTAGCCCAGTTGGTTGAATTCTTTAAAACCAAATATATTCAAAGCTAGAGATTTCCCCGGCAAATGTCTGGTAGCAGCTGAGAAAATACTTTATCTGATGTGATGAGAGCCATACATTAGAACTCAGTAAAGGAATGCATCAAGCACATGTGAAATGTCAAATACTACTTAAATGTCAATGATTAACTGTAAAACATGCAAAGAAATGAGTCTAAATCACAGCAGCTTTCTGCAGTCGTCCAAACCAGTTCAGTTTCAGCAGAGAACTTGACCAAAAGCTAGCTTTATCCACTGATCTGGTCCGGGAAATTGTGTGGAAATCAATAGCAGGACGAGCTAGCTGGACTACTGTCAGTGTGTACAGAAGTGCACCCTCAGGAGGCCCGTCTCCATGGAGACACAAACAGGGCATGATACTGCCCTCAGGTGAAATCTCTGTGTGGCTCCATCGGCTGAATTGAACCATTTAGGTTTCATTTTCTTCCTTGTCTACATCTTTCTCTTTCTCTTTTTCTTTCACTTTCTCCCCTACTGAGCAGCAGCGGGACTTTTCTATCTCTTTTTTTTGCACACACTCACTTTGTGTTTTTCTCCCCCGTCAGGTAGCAGGGCTAAAATTCAGGAGAAGATATATAAGGTGAAATTGAGGCTCTGTACATAACAACTGTCACAGGCCATTCAGAGAGGGTGGATGCTGATTTGCCTGTGCCAAGGTTGCAGAGATGTTTGTCAGTTGATCTCATAGCGAGGCCCATGCATGCTGTGCTCTTCTCTCACCTCTCTGACTGAATTTCTTTCACCTTTTTTTTTTTTTTGTCCTCACCTTTCTTTAACATTTTGTCTTCTCCTCCTCCTGACTCACATGCAGATTGTTTTTCAGCCTTCTCACCTCTTTATTAAACAGACCATATATAGCTGTGCCTGTGTTTCCAGCCATCATAAGGTACATTTAGTGCTTTGAGTTTGTTTCGAATTTAGCACACCAACCCCAATGGATTTGTTTGAAGAAAATGAGAGATGTCTCCAAAATGTCTGATCAAAGCCTGGCTTAGTTGCCCAGGGGTTTCAACTCATGTTGATAAGATGTCAAAGTGCCAGTCACGGAGCTTATGACTGCCTAGTATCTAAGCAGATTGTATATTTTTAAAGTGCTAGATGTATTCAAGGAGGAGAGTAGAGCACAGCCATCCAGTGAAGGACATGGATGTGTTTAAGGGCTCTGGCAACCGGCACTGGGGGCCTGGCAGCTGGGCAGAATTCTTTTATATCCCGCTATGACTGGCACTTTTATACACACACACAGGCATGCATGAGTTCATGCTCTCTCCCTCTGTATGTCTCTCTCTTTAATACGCTCACTCACCACTCGTGTCATTATGCATGCTGATATCCATTTTCATCGTGGTTGAGGCTACTACAGAGCAAGGCTAGATTGGAGAAAGAGTGTGTGTGTGTGTGTGTGTGTGTGTGTGTGTGTGTGTGTGTGTGTGTGTGTGTGTGTGTGTGTGTGTGTGTGTTTGCAGTAGCTTAAACTGCTGCACACGTGTCTTTATTGCCATCAGAGCTTACGGAGAGTGTGCAACAGAGCATCAGTTGTTTTCACCACCTGCGTCCAAGAATGGGGGAGATTTTCCTCTCTTCTTTTCTTTCTAATTTCTTCCCCTATTTTTTAAATATCTGGTAGCTTTCACACAAGAGCACAATAGATCAAACTTACCTGTTAATGAAATATACCATGAGTTCATTTTGAAGTCTGAATTTCGTTACATTCAAAGGACGGTATTGCGTTGCACCAGTTCTTTAAATGTGTAATTTAATTTCTTAATTACTGACACTATCAGTTTTATATTTATTTATATATTTGGCGAAACAATGTATGTCATGCTTCATGAAACGCATCCAATCTTAAACACAACCTGAGAGAAAGAGACAAGAGAGACACACACACACACACACACACACACACACACACACACACACACACACACACACACACACACACACACACACACACCAGTTCACATATTTGTACTTGTATACACATGAAGGGACATATAGACACAGACAGGCCCATATTCCACTGGCCCCAAGCAGTAGCTATTGTATTGTGATGAATGGAGTGTCTCCTGTCCGTGTAGCACAGGGCCCTGCAGCGGTCCACTGGGAGCCTGGGGATGCTCGGTGGCCTTTCGCCCAGGTTTCCTGTCTCCTGACTCAGCACCAGCTGTGCACACCAGCAGGAAAAAGAACATGCAAAGGGTAAAAATAATTCACCAGAGATTCATGGTATAGCATGACCCTAAGGCAGTCAGTTAGACAATAGTCTTTCTTTTACCTGACAGCGAGCCAGGCAAAACGTTTCGGTGGAAGGATCATTCATGCTCTGTGGGATAATGGCCCCCATGGATAATGTCATGTAGAAGCAGGATATATAGGGTACTCGCAGAAAATGTACCAAAATGATGGAAATGCCGAATGTTTTGTCATGACATACTAAAAAAGCTCTTTTTCAGTGTAAAGCTGTTTGTGGCAGTTTATTCTAGATCATCTGGATATGATTGCCGCTTGTTTAAATCACCGCATAACTGCATCCCGTACAGTGCCACTTATTTAAAAGCTGAACTTTGCAAATTTGTCTTGCGGTTTGAAGACAAACTCTGACAGTTGCCCCGGCTGACTCTATGCCCAGAAGCCACTTTGGCATTGAAGGAAGCTGAGCTTTATGGCAACAATGGCAGGCGTGCCAGCGGAGCCAGGCAGTCATCATGGTAGCGACCATGGTGGGTCGTCAGAGAGAGCTGTGCGGCAGCACGATGTGGTTGAAACGCCTGCTCTTCCCATAATGGAACAGCTGTTTGGAGCGCGGTGCGCCAGGGCGCTGGAGCACAGAGTAAATAGAGGAGAAGAGCAATGTAAACAGAGATGGGATGGCGGGAGCTGCTTCCCTGCTGCCGTGAAAGGGGGTAAACACCCCAGAGAACTAGAAGGAGGGGTTGTCGACACAGGAATGCACAAACACCACTACGTAGAGGGCGCGGAAAGAAAGGAGGGTGTATTGAAGAATGAAACAGTAATTTTCTATACCAGCTTCAGGTTTCCAAACAATACCCGACCTGACAGGTACCTACAAGAGTTGAGACAAGAATCATACCTGCTACCTTGAAGACCAATTCCACTTTCTCACATTGGAAATCTGAATACTAGTCTTTGGGTTAATGTTCAACCACACGCAGCCTTAATTTGATAAGATTTTGCGTGCAACTGATTAATTGAGCTCACAGCTGATTGCCAAAGGCCTTTCTTTGTTATTCATGAGATAAAGAGCGTTTCCAGCTGTCCTGCGCTTACAAATGGGATAGTGCGAGAAGGCACCTGACCCCTTATATGACAGGCTGTAACTTTTCCCGCTGTTCGGTCAGTAGAGTTTTGTGGACAGTACTGCGGCTGTTGGCACATTATCGTTTTGGACACAGGAAGACATCCATACATGTTAGATAAAACCCAGTTTCACATAGGTGTTGAGGTCAGTTGACCCTTTGCTAAGCCCCGCCCCCCGCTGCTACTGCTTCAAGCTGTCAAGAGTTACCATAGAGCTCACACTGTCACAACTGCACTCCCTACTTTAATATTATCTAATTTTTAGAAAACAAAAAAGCGATTTCCGAGAGAAGCAGACAGAAGGGTCTATGATGTGAACATTTTTACAATTTACAAACTGCATCCATCTCCTGATCACGCAGTACTCTGTGATTGCTGCTAAGCCAGGTAAAGTTTGAGTGAGCAGTTTAGGCCAGATATACGTATATCTGAGATGGCTGCAGACCACATGGCTATTAAATCTCCTTTTTCTCGAAACCTAAACTCTTGTGGGGAAAAATTACCACCATCCTCCTTAAATTGTATACTCATGAGCATGCTGATTTCTCCTTTTTGGACATCTCCATTCTTTTCATTTTCCATGTTTATTCATTCAAGGACACATTACGGTGGCATCACACAACGGAAGGAAAGATATGGAAAAGTGTTAAAGGGATGATTTTTGGATAAAAGGTGACTTGACACAATTTAACCCACAAACAAAAAGAGCAAGAAGACCCTAATAAGTCATGCATTTGTTATTTTGTCAGCTATGTAAACAGGGTGGAAATATTACATCCGTTTGTGAGCAACATATGTAGGGAGAAGCAACAGTAATCTCATGTAATACTGTGAAAAGCTCTTTCAGCATAGCTGATACAGAATCTTTACAAGCCACTTTTAATGAGTAACAGAGAAATGGATTAGGGGTGGCATGGCTGGATCTGGGCCACCACAAGCAGCACACAGGCAGCTATTTGGCTGTGAGTTGGCATATGTGTCTATTCAACACAGGTGTAAGCATTAGTCCAACGTATCCCAATTAAGAAGTGCATAGATGTGTGTATATATATATATATATATATATATATATATATATATATATATATATATATATATATATATATATATATATATATATACAAAACACTATAATGTTACATTTTTCTTTTTAGTTTTAATGACATACTTTAGTAGGACACATTTACTGACCCAGCAGATTTGATCACTTTTTCTGTTAACCCATAATAAAGTCATGAAAGAACCAAACTTCATGAATGGTTTTTTTGTGACAAAGAAGTATCTCTTCCAATCACTCTATCAGAGAAAAATCAGAGTTGTAGAAATAACGAGGAAACTCAGGAGAGCCATGACATTATGTTCTTTACAAGTGTATGTAAACTTTTGACCACAACTGTAGGTAGATTTTTTTTCGACATACTCTACTATGGCCTTTTTTCAACATACTATGGTATGACTTTTTTTGACATACTACTTTACATTACATTAGTCATTTAGCAGACGCTTTTACCCAAAGCGACTTACAAGAAGTGTACTATGACTATACTATGACTTTTTTCAGACATACTATACAATTACTTTTTATGGATCCCGTCTGCTCTTGTCCACTTTCCAGTCTGGGCGCAGTTCATCTCGAACGAGTCTAGTCTCTTCACCTGAACATGAACGATCTCTTCCCTGGCTGACACGGCTGCTGTTTTGTTTTGTTTGCTCCAGACATTTTCACACATGCTGACATCACTGATTACTGACTCTCCATGTTTGTTTTGTTTCATTAATGTATTCTTGAAATAAATGTGCTAATTGATTACTTTTAACTTGTCTGGTCTCCTATTTATGTTGCAGCCTTTGAGCCAGGTTGTAACACTATAATATTACATTTTTTGACATTTTTTTCATAGTACATTATACTATGCCTTTTCATGACATTCTTTACTAGGACACATTTACTGCCATTTTCTTTATGGATGTTATGACTTAGAGCGTCACAAGATAATGATCATAAATGCTGTGTACCTCCCTGCCTGAGAGAGGTACACTTTTTTCGACATACTATATGACTTTTTTTGACATGCTATCCTATGAATTTTTTATGAATGTTTCATGACTGTGCCTTACTGAATATACAAGTTGGTGTAGTGGTTAGCGTTGCTGTCTGAACTAGATTGGGCCTGTGTTCCAATCTTGGCTGTCGGTGTCATTGTACGTTCTTCATGCAGTTTTAATGTAAGCTCCTTATTTCAGGACTCTGGTGATTTTTTTATGACTTTTTTCGACATGCTATACTATGACTTTTTATGACGTTTTTCGACATACTTTATTATGACTTTGTATGACTTTTTTCGACACGCTATTCTATGACTCCTTTTCGACATGCTATACTATGACTTTTTTTTTTTTACTTTTTTCAAACTTTCTATACTATGACTTTTTTCGACATGCTATACTATGACCTTTTTTTTTTACTTTTTTCAAACTTTCTATACTATGACTTTTTTCGACATGCTATACTATGACTTTTTTTTTTACTTTTTTCTAACTTTCTATACTATGACTTCCTTCGACATGCTATACTATGACTTTTTATGACTCTTTTCGACATGGTATCCTATGACTTTTTTTTAACTTTTTGACATACTATACTATGACTTTTTTATGACATACAAACAAGCAAGCTGCATTTTTAGGATCTTTGTCTCCTGCAAAAAACTGAGAAAAAGATGATATTTGGAAAAGAGGAGGGGGAGAGAAGGTGGTTCCTCCTCCATCTTTGAGAGGCAAGACGGATCAAAATATAAAAAAGAGAAAGTTTGAAATAAAACATTACCAATCTCATAATATAAAAATATATTTTTTTCTCTTCTTTGGAAACAATCTGTTGTTGAAATTCAGATTAGAATGTTTCAAAAAGGCAGGGCAGGCTAGAAAGTGGTGGTGGGGGGCAGAGGAGGACGGGCTACTGCTGACCTCATTTTGGAGTGGGACCTCTTATATCATTTTAAAGGTGTTACATTCAATATTCAGAGCTAGATATAGCGGCAAACAACTATTTGCCATGTAAAGATATAGTAGCGTAATAACCTGAGCAGAGAATGAGGTTGCACTCGTGTGTGTTGTTATCCAAGCTTCTCCTTGCTTTGTTGACACAGCCAGGCTGGCTTCGAGTGCCTTTAGTGCATATTCGTACATGTGAGCGTGCCCTACGGGTTAGCTCACGGCCGCCGGTGTGCACTGGTCTCATATAGTGGTTTACAACTGATATAGCCGTCCCGACTGACTGCATCGTTGGGAAGCGTAGCAACCACCCTCCAGTTCCCCCTCAAGTAAACACTGTTAGCTCTGTCAGCACTTTTGGCGTTGTTTGCACTGCTAGAACTGTTAAAAGCCTTGAGCCATATGACTCACCGTCGTCATGTTGAGAGGCAATCAAATTGCTCCCAATCTCTGTATTTTGCACCTTTTTAATGTAATACATTTTTTTAATACTAATCTGTGATTGGCCAAAACCTTTCCCTAGGTTGTTACCAATCAACAACCATGGTACAATATTGACATTGCATTGGTCCAATGATGAGCTTCACATTTCATCTTCAATACCCTACCATTGTATTGTGGGCAGTAAAGCGACATATGCATAACGTAGCGTAGCATATATTAGAAAATAAATCACAACTATGAACTACTTTTAAACACATATTTTACTTTCTTCCGATATACATTTTCTTTTTTTTTTATTGAGCAGTATCTACTTGTATTAGCCAACGCAACTGTTAGCTTCTTGTAGCAGCTCATGCCTCTTTAAAAAACGCCCTTGGTCTGAATGATCTGTTTGTCCTGCTCTCTTTTCCCAGCACCTTGTTAAGACCCAAGACCTCACCTCAACCATCCTGCTACACACACACCCACACACACACACACACACACACCAGGCTGCCTGTCCCCTGTTCAACCCCCTCACAGTCAGAGGCCAGACAGGGTCGAGCAGAGGGCGAGACATTTATGAGGTGCAGATATTTGTGCAGGAAAGCATTCCCCCTGTTGACACTGAGCAACACAGTCTGGATGCTGAGCGAGCTGAACCAGACCAGCACTGAAAAGTGAGGCAGGCAGACCGGTCTGTCGAGTGAGAGGTAACATAATACAGTTTACAGCCTTTAAAATGTCGTCCAAATGAGGAAAGCAATAGACAACCTTTGTGCATTGACTTGTTTTAGTGACCTTATCTTTCCTGCGGATACAGCATGTTTGCTTGGCTTAATTCAAAGTGTGTAATTTGTCAGAAATATCTTGAGTACAACCTAAATTGTGCTCATTAGATCCCTGATGAATACTATCTTGGCTGTCTTTATCTTAGCACAGAGGAGTAATGAAGCAAAACCTTCTCAAAACATGAGAATCACCCTGAGACCCCCCCCCCCCCACACACACACACACACACACACACACACACACTCTTAACCCGATCTTCAATTCCAGTGGTGAGGAGAATCCCTCCTACCTCCAAGCTGATGATGAAGGAAGGGCCATGGCCTAGACACGGGGCAGTGGCCATAGACAACACAAAATGTTGCGGTGGTAAACAGAGCTGTTTATATTCACTGGGCCGCTGTTGGAAATGACTGATGTGCCCATTAGCCTCTGTCTGGGCATTGGGGGGGAAGGGTGGCGGCACTCAGGCTCATTGCAGGACAAAAAGACCCCCGGGCCTGCAGAGAAAGGTCACTGACCCATATTGTGTCTCCTTTAGGCCCAGCCAGGGGGTATTTCACTGATTCAGGTTACAGAGATTGGCTTTGTCAAACCTGATGAGCACGTATATGCAAATGTATAAAATGCTGACAATTAAGGATAATGTTGTGGGATAGTAGAACATACCTGCTGCTCCAGGCTCTGAATGGAGAAGGTTTCATGGTGATGCTGGCATTTTGTGAGCAATTGTAGACAAAATCACAAAATCATACTACTACACTGTGTCTTTGAATAAAAATAGAAAAGTGTTCTAGTCTACAAGCTCATTGTGTGTAATGTAGTGTGCTTTGACTTCCACTAGAGTGCCCTCCTTTACATCTATTCATTTAAGAGATGTGAAAATGCATATATATAACTCCCTTTATTTTGATCAGATACAAACATTTATTTTGAATAAAATCTTACATTCTTTGTTATGGTATTTTCTTTATATATCATCTATAAAAATTCTTGATCCTATACCACAAATTGTTTTGTAGAAAATGCAGCACAAATACAGAAATTACACATTTACAAATCTTGAGGACATTAACACACTCAATGCAGACAGATTTGTTCAAGGCCTTGGGACAAAATTGTAGTTTTCGTTAGCTTTTGGCTGCCTATCTAGAAGTTTTCTACCACCCCACAGATACACCGAGAGAGAACCAATTAATTTCAAAAGAAAATGGGCGAATTTACTTTATCTTGAATCACGAAAATTCACATCTATCTCTGATCAGTCAACATCATATTTACAGAGCTTGGCAGCTAAACCCAGTAGGCTTTATTTGATGCTGTGACAGATTTGTCTCTATTTACTAAGCAACTCAAAGCTCACATAAACTTAGTTTAGCCAGAGACACTTACATCAAAGGATTTATCGCAACAAATAAAAGATTTTGGCAGAAAAAGGGCCTTGTGCTTGGGGTGCTCAAAGTAGCCTCAAAATTCTACGGGAAGCACATTAATACCCCCTAATATAAAAGAACAGAGCCCAGCACATACATATTTATGAGATATGTGATGTACAGAACGCAAAACAAGGGAAGAGCTGCCATCACCACATCTAGTAATAAGAAACTAGAACAGGTCGAGGTTGGAGGTAAGAATAAACATAACCAGTAGCAGCGCAAATCATCAAAAGAATGAATGCAAGTTTGTCCTACAGATTCCTTGTTGACTCATCTTCCTGGTGATTTTTAAAGTCAAATCACACTAATCAACTTTATTGGTCTGTCTTAGCTAGTTACTCCATTTATGTTGGAGAAACTTTTAAACTCACTTTTTAATCTATTTTTTAAAACACCAACGACAATTATGGAAAATGTACCGATGCACTGGCACTAGGTTAGTCTGTTCTTAAAACATTGTGTCTTTGGTATAATTGTGTCTCTGTCTTATTTGGATGAGAAAATGAAATGTATTCCGTCTTTCAAAGACAATATCTTAGTCATTACAAAACAGTTTAACATAAATGTGTCGATGGAAAAATGGCAGATGCAGTGAGATGAAGAGGACACGGCCAGTAAAATAGAATTAATTCACAGAGGTTTGCGGATGAGAAGAATCCAGTGTTGCTTTATTTCTTTTCACTAGATGGCCTCTACAAGACCAGTTTTTTTTTTTTAAGAAATGCAAATGCGACTTCACACCAAGAAAAACAATGTCACATTCTCATAAAGCGCTCTTGGCATGAACAAACAGCAACATTGACAATAAATAAAATGTTGGCGAACAAAATAAAACTTTGTGAACAAAAATTGCATATAAAACAAGACAAAAATTAAACAAAATGTACTTGGCACAAATTAAATAAATTTAAGTAATTTTCAGATTGAGTGAACCTACTCTATGTCCATTGCTTTGTGAATCTGATTGTCCTTCACAGTTAGCGTTGAGTATGTGCATGTACTGTACAAAATAGACACAGATGGCTGATAAAACTAAAATAGACTAATTCCAACAAATTGCCAGAACTCAATATCTTACTTTGTCAGTACCTTGACCTTCATAGTCACACTCCCAGGTGAACTTTTTCTGCGTATGTTTGCACAAAACAAAACTTCAGGTACATGTGCAAGAAACCATTGTCACAATACTAAGCCAATATGGATGCACATAGTGGAGGACAAGTATTCAATAAGTTACCAGTGATGTCTGATTTGAGTTCAGTACAGGTGCTTGGCATGTGTTAAATTTAAATGAAGGAAATAAAGAGAATAAAAGACACTTTGGTATTTTGTGGATCATAGTGTTGAACTATGCATTCATTTAACGCATTTTCAGATCCAGTCTTGTTCTAAATTGATTTGTTTGGACATGATTATAGTGATGCCAGGACACTCATCACACACAAATATTGTGTCAAAAGGTTATACTCATATAATTGATCTTAAATCATTTTTGACCCGTGATTGCAGTCCAGTGGGATCTGCCTTGTGATGATGACCAACTGAGAGGTACATAAATAAAAAGGTATTTTTAAAATAGGATAACAACAATGCAAAGTAACAGAACACTTTTACAAAAAGCCACATGACCTATTTTTTTAAACAGGATGACTCCTCTCTCTCAGAAAGTGAGTTTTCTCTTATAGACTTATAGACTAAATCCTTCTTTCTTTCTTTGTGCTCTGTCTGTCTGTCTCCGTCTGTCTCAGCAGGGCATATGCAGTGCAACACTAACATCTCCAATCTTGACTTCCCAAAGCAAAGGAAAAATGACGTAATGTATTCTACACCCATATAAAAATAAATCAATCGCAAACATGGAAAGATACATCTCATATATACAATAAACTCCTATATAAAATAGCTTTTATGTACATATAGACAACAGACAACAATACAATAATTGACCTGTACAATGTACACCTGAACAGTTAAGACAGGCGAGAGGTACTGAAGTGTATGGCTTGATTGGGAAAAATTCAAAATATTTACAGACATCAACTTTACATCCTTTACATGTTTTCAACTTCCCTGGAATGAAGAGGTCTATGGAGAGCCCCACACCTCACTTTTGTTTCCATTCCCTTAGGTAAGGCTACCTTTGAAGAATTGGTCCGCAGAACCTATTCAGCCTCATAATACTTTGCAGTCAAATGCACTCTCAGCTCTCTTTTGGTGACATGTGATAAGAGCAGGAGGCATGAGTCCTAAAACCATTTATGAAGCTGTCTGTCACATGGATCCATTAAAAAGAGATTAGTTGAACTATTGAACTTTGTGAAGACCCAGAATTTCTTCTATTCCTCTTGAAAGGATCAACCAGTTATGGACATCCCCTTCACTTCCATAAAGGTTAGATGCCAATAGACTCCAGTGTGTAACCTCAGACAGCCCTGCTTCGGTGCTGACGTTTAGTCCATGGGTCCTTGAGGCATACCCAAGGTGCACTTTGCATCTTCCCAGGCTGGAGGGTCTTGTAGGTAAAGTCATGGACTTTTATCCTTCCTCCAAAGGAGTCCTTCAGTAGTGTCCTCATGGAGGTTCAGCACAAGATGGAAACCCCTTCCGTTGTGACCAATTGACCAGCGGTGGGGTCATACGTCCCAGCCAGGTAGTAGAGGTTTGGGGAGGTACTGTTCGGCTTCTGATTGCGAGTCAGACACTCATACTCCTCCCTGCTCACTACCTGGCACTTATGAGAGATTGTCTGGACGTCATTCTCATCCTCATGACACGACTGGTAAAGGGCATGCTGGATAGGGAAAAGACAGGGAAAGTTGCATCGTTATATTTAAAAACCAAAGAAAGTAAGAATATTGTCATTTGAAAGTTCCATTATGCTACAAATGACTAACAGTCCCCATAAAATCGTAACCATCACGGCTCACCTTCCCATCTCGATGCCTCTTGCCGAGCTTGGTCTCTTCAGGGTGGTAGAACCACTTGACTTTGACCACCATACTGGAGGTCCAAGATTCCCAGAAGTTCTCAATTTGACCTACGTATGGGAGGTTAGGACGTCCAGCTGAAAGGAACACAGCACAATCTCCCACTTTCACTGTGTCTCTGCCTCGCACGATGGCCTTATAAAAAAGCTTCCTGGCCTTGCCTTTCAGACCTCGCCGCTGTGGAAAACCAAACACTTATCAATCTTGCTTGAAAATTATGATTATAATGATAATTAATACCTCTCTTGACCTCCAGCTTAGTATTCTAAGCTAACTGCACTGATATTATGAAAGAAAATGACAACTCTTTGCTACATTGATGCAGTAGAAACTAGTTTATTCTCACCTGTGTGGGGTTTCCTGACCACCTCCACATTTGTCGTCCTGCAATGAATGCAGACATCTTAGGCCTTGGAATAAATGAGGTGTCATCTGGGAGCATCCTAGGTTTCTTCACAAAGTCCTTCGATGATTTAGAGGTGGAGCTGGTGCATTCTTTCCTCTTCAGGGACTTGCTGTTCGAGATCTGGTCAGGGGAGTCTCCTTTGGCATTGGAAACAGCCACAGCTTTGGCCACAAAGGAGTGCTGGTGTGGCCTTGAAGACGTGGAAGGTTCAGAAGGTTGCAGGAGACCCCGGTGGGAAGACATACAACTCTGAAGCATCAATGTAGAACTGTCTTCATCCTCTGAGCTGTAAGAGGAATCATTATCCGAGGAGCACAAGCTGGAACTGGAGATAGACCCTGAAGAGGAGGAGCTTGAAGAACCAGAAGACGATGAGGAGACTGAGAGACGAGACAGGAATCGGCCAGCCGTCCCTAGTCCTCCTGAGGCTGCAGCCAGTGCAGCCGTCCTTCTCTCTTCTTCTTCATCATCCAGATCAGAGTAGGAGCTGTGACACTCTCTGTGGGCGCTGAAGCCCAAGTCGCCATATTCATCCAGACGCAGAGAATAGGAGGGCTTTCTTTGGGGTGTGGTTCCTTTCCGGAGAAGTTCTACCCTGGAGGCACCGCCCTTTTTGTTGTCTTTAACCAGCAGGACTGGGTGAGAGTAAGTCTCTGGCCTGGGCATGCCACTCACACTGGAAGAGCCACCTCGCAACAGCAGAGCCTTGCTGTTTTTTGTCTTGGGGGAGGTCACTCCTTCATGATCTAACTTGACTAAGAACTCTTGTCCAGACTTCCTGCTTCTTGGCACAACAAGTTCATCTTGTCTGCGCCTCTGGCCATATGGCACACTTCTGGGGACCAGAGATAAACCTTGATTTGGCCCTGTGGACTGAGTACAGAAGGAGGAGTAGCCATTTGCAATGCTGCTGAAGGAGTCCACCTCAAAGGAGCTGCTGCTGAAAAGGCCTTTTGCAGGGGTGGAGGCCAGTGGCTGTGTCCTAACCAAGGGGAAAAGGTCATCTTCCATCCCTCTTAAGGCCTTCCTGGGTGCTCCATTGAGCTCAAACAGGTTGTCGGACGACCTCTTCCTGGTGTTGCCCAACGAAGGCCAACCCAGAAAAGGTGAAGGATTTTTATTGGCATTCTCAGCCTGCTGTTGTTGCTGCTTTTGTTTTTTCCCAGAGCCCTTTGGTCTCCCTAGAATGAACAAAATATGTCATGTTATTTTAGCAATACAATGTAAATTATGAAACATGTCTCATTTGCACATACTGTGCACTGACCATTTTTATTCGATACAACTGTAAGTCCTGTTGTTGTAAAAGTTAATGTTGACATTGTGTCAAAGATGTGTTGATTCATTTGTGTGATGATTTTTTTTTTCTCCCCAACCCCCCATTTATATGCATGGTGTAGACGCAATATTAGAAATATCTCTCAATATAATGCTTATGTCCAAAACAACACCATCAATAACTAAATATAGTTATGTTGAAATAAACATCTGAGTTTGAACAAAAACTTATTATAAACTTAACATAATATTATAATATATGCACGGCTATTGTACTAGGCAGTGTACAAACCCACCTACAAAGCCCATTTTCTATTCTAGCCAAGAAGCCAGGGTTTTCAAAGATGGCTAAAATGTCAGGTTAAATCCAAATCTTTTTTTTAATAAAATGACTGGAATATTTCCATTTGATGTAATGGTGCAGCAATACAAACATTTTTGTTTCAATACTTTGCTGAAGGTAAGCGGTAGTTTTAAGGATTTGTTGTGTGTGATACTGTTACACTTGAAACAAATCTAAACTTTACAGCTTCTAGGTAATTTAGAGATGAAATTAAGTTTCAGTGGTTAATTGTTACCTGGTCTTCTTTTGTGAACAGGTGGAGTTTGGCAGTGGGTTAAAGTATTGATAATGTTGTATCTGTCAGAAGGCCTGTCACTGAGAGGGGCCTGCTCCAGACTAGAACTTCTCTTAACCGTGGCCTCGCTGGGTATCAGCAGGGCAGGAGATGACTCACCTAAGGACAAGGGACAGATGATTATTAGCATTAAATTACAGGTAGACAAAACTGTGCAACATGAAAGGGAAAATTCCCAGTTACAAAGAGGAGACACCCACAGTGAATCTGGTATCCTGGAGGCAGTAGGCGGATGTTTGGTAGAGAAATCTTCCCCCTGTCTCCATCATCAAACTCTATCATCACTCCTCCTTGCTTCCCTTCATCAGATGAACCACCTCCAAGAGAGAAAAATGCAATTATTTAGGTGAGCAGGAATATTAGCAAATACAAAAAAATGATAGTACGTAGATATGACTAAATATGTAGATGAACATACAGAGGGTAAAACAGGAAAAAGCTGCTGTCTCACCTCTGCGAACGTAGCCTGGGTATAAGCAGCGTGAGCGTTCGCTCCAGTAAGCGCACACCCTGGTTCCTTCACTAAGCATAGTCTCTGACTCTGGCCGTACATCCAGGACCTGAAGGCCAGACCAAAATATAATTAAGATTCATTACAGACTACACACACACACACACACACACACACACACACACACACACACACACACACACACACACATAAAAACAGTGTGATAGCCATAGAGCATTGTGCATGGGCAGTCACTGTGCCACATTTCCAAGCGGCACTTATCTCATGCCAATGTGCCAGTCAGGGCTGAAAAGAACGGAAGCCATGATGCAGTAAATCCTGACTTGCTGAGTAATACTAAAGAGGGCCTGAATAGAGGGCTTGTGATTGCAGGTTGCCAGATCCTCCCTCCAACAATGCAGGCAGCCCCAGCATCCGCCACTCACTGGGGGCTCTTTCAGGTTGCTTTCATTTACTGTTGCCATGGCGAGGGACCCTTTGACTGATGAGGTGTGGATGGATGTGTGTGTGTGTGTGCGCATGGGGGTGGGAGTAGGAGCACGGTGAAAATCTGGGCGTTGGTGTCAAAGTCAAATAAATGACTTTGGGACTAATTTAAAGACAAGATAGTGGAAGTATGGCATAATTAGGACCAGCTGCTATCTGATCAGTGTTTAAATAAGACCAAAGTTGCCAGAAGGGCTTTGTGTAGCACTGACGGGAGAAGGAGTGAGCTTATATGGATGAGAGGAGGAGATGAAGTGATCCCGATAGTAAATGGACGAATATATGTGATGTTCCACTGCAGAACAACAGGCACTTGATGAACACTGATCTTGTGGACAGTTCAATGCTACAGTAACACTTGGCCAATAGAAAGATATAAACAATAATTGAAGTGCTCTTAGACAAACAAAAACCTTATACTGCACAAAAACACTACTACAAAGTTTAATTGAATCCTATGCACCTGTGTTGTATAAATCTCAGTTAACTTTAAACACGTTTCCTGTGAGGTGAAAAAAGGCAGGGTTTTAAACTTCCTCAAAATATTTACTTAACATGTTATCCTGCTTTAATTGAAAACATAAAGGTTGTGGCTAGTAACTTTAAGTAGAAATGTATGCCAATTAAATTTCATACGTGCTGCACTTCAGCATAACTAAAAGGAAATTTCATAGCATGCAGTATATAAATTGTGTAGAGTTGTGATCATTTCCATTTCAAAATAATCACGACTTTATCACTAATAACTTTAGATCACAAAACATTCAAAATGATGTCCAAGTTATCATGTCCTTTTGGCAACTTCTCCTTTCCCCTATTAGAATGATGTAAATCCATTAATCCAAGGCACAATTGTGGCAGTTAAACTCTGCTCTACTCCTCCAGGGTCATCGTCTCTGGACAATTGAGAGCAAACACAACATACTGCGCCCTGTTTGGCAATAGTGAAGACTTATATCCACAGTTGGAGAAGATGTGGGTATGATGGCTTTGCTTTAGGTGAGCCAGTTGTTGTTAGTGCTGTTATATCCTCCTCTCAGTAAAAAACAAAAAACGGGATAAAGGTCACCTGCTGCAGTAAACACTAAAACTCCATTCTGGATGCAAAGCACACCAGGAAGCACATATTACCTAAATGCAAATGAACACCAGCCAAGAATGTGCTGCGGTTTCTACAATGTATAATTATGTCTCATTACATGGATGACTTACATACACTGTAATTGTATCTTAACATATGAGTGAGAATTACAAATCCAAACAATCTTGTGGTTTGGGTAAAAGAAGAATTTTAACAACCCCAGGTGCGACTGAAAAACTAAAGGGGCTAACAATTTGATTATGGAATATGGATGCACATCTTATAATGTGGACACTTTTGAATCATTCCAGGTCATCATTGACTCTTATTGATCTGAGCCTTTAAACAACTGTTACGAGGGGATATAAAGTTCACGTCAACTTCCATTTAAACTCCAAAACGTGAATGGATCCAGGTGTTAGAGGGATTATCCCACCCACACACAGAGCTGGGTTTAACGGATATCCACAGATACTCACATACACAAACCCAAAGACCCTGCCTCCCATATGTTCATATGCATTTAAGAGGTTTAAATGGCCTCAATGACCCTGAGAGACAGTCAAGGGATGTTTGAAGAGAAAAAAGGAAGGGACTGGCAGAGCTACAGAGAGGCTGGAAGGCTATGGAGAATTGCAGAGGGTGAGAAGGATGTTTAAGAGAAATAGAAGTGTTGAGTGACCCAGAAGACCAAACAACTGATGGGTTTTCCTGTAACACAGAGTGTTTTAGTGCAGTGAGGTGAACTTACAGCTTCCTGTAGCAGCTGCTCCAATGAATAGATTCTTGGGCGGTTTCCTCTTTCACCGTAGATAACAATGCTAAAGCTGGAGAAAAAAAAAGCACAGCAGAGAGAGAAAAATATATTTTCAGATGCTTGTATTATCCTTGCCTGGCTCCCATGTCATGTGTTACTCCCACTCTGCTGTTGTTAAAGCATATTTTTGCTGCCTGAGCTGGAGGTGCCGTATTGATACTCAGAGCCTAGGAATGGGACGATGTAGGATTTGTGAAGGAAGGAAGTGCTAACGTCCTCTTTTTTGTGATCCAAAAGATGCCTACCCCAAAACACCATGTATGCATGATTTCTTTTATCGTGTGTTGATGTCTGGAAGGATGTGCTAGCCTCAAGGGTAATTCATCAATTTGATTTCCCACCACCTCTAGCCATGTCTCAGATTTTACATAGAAATGCCACTTTGTTCAGAATGAACACTGACAAAAAGGTGTAAATATGTCCCTGTAATTTGAAAGACTGAAGTGATCTAAGAGCCCTTTCACATCTACGTTGTTTGGTTCGATCCAAATGTGAAAAGGCCTTATATCTGTTAATTGTATCATCCTCAGTTTGATTTCAACCTTAATAACCTTAATAAACAAAAGACTCTGATGAAGGTATTTAAATAAATGACATATGTGTATTAAACAGATCATTTGAACCACTGCATGTGTGCTTACATGTCCGGTAGTTCCAGTGTGTGGACTTTGGCAGCGTATAGAAGCTCATCATCCTTGGAGATCAGCACCTTAAGTCCATCGGTTAAGAGTTCTTTGGTCAGGACACAGTTAGGAACTGCATAAGGAAAAAGCAAACATCACATTTTATATTTTTCAACATCACTGAAACTATCTGCTGCTTGAAACACTGTTACAAGATATCCAGTGTTATCTCTGACCTTCAGGGCTTTTGTTGCTGTATGAGCAGCTGTTGTCCTCCTCTTCTTCCGAGAAGCTGCTGCCATCCATCTGAAAGCCCTCATCCGCCGCAAAGCTCTCCAGCAGCCGACTCACTGCTCGTCCCTTTGGCTGTAAAACATAACAGAAGGAACGCACAGAAGAATAAATGAATGCAGGAATGGATAAGAAAATAAACGTGGAGATGAAACGTGTGATAGAAGAAAGAAGAAATTGTTTAGCATGCTACTCAAAGTAGCAATTAACCACAGGGGACTTCACAGTGCATGTTCTATCTCCTATCAGTAGCCATTTTTTCACTCCGTCACAGCAGAAGGTGTGAGCCACCCCCTTCCCACATCTTCTCTCCCATCCTCTCCTCCCCTAAGATTACTCAGCAGGAGGTTGAGCTATGTGCGATGTGCTAAGTACTTTTAATAGTTCTACAGTAACAGTCCTCAGGGTGAGAAATCTAGGACAGTAAGACATTAACAGAATTCTTAATAGAATATATGAAGACATTTTTTGGCGGTTTCCTGAGTGAGGATTGAGTGCTTTTTTAATTCACTGTGTTCTCTAGTACCTGCTGGTCCTTGTTCCTTCGTCCCCTGCTGCCCTCCTCACTCTGTGAAGATGGGCCCCCAACTGACCAGCAACTTCTCCTCTGTTGAAGACGACATGCGGATGTAAAAGATGAGCGGTGAGAGCGTGACAAAGCTTCACAGGCACTCTGGTTATGGTCCATTTGTGCACAAACATGATCAAAAAAGAATATATGTGCAGAATAGTTTGCACAATTGAAGTCCTTTGAAGGTATGACTTATTAGTTTGAGGGAACGTGTTAATTATATAAATTATTTATATATAAAAATAATTTCTGCTAACCTTATTGATTGCTCCTCTCAACATGGTGCTCTTGCGGGTCGCCCTCTTTAGCCTTTCACTGGTGGTCGGGAAGGTGGCCAGTCCCATGCTCCTCCGGTAGCGGTTGCCTCTGGTCCCAAGACTGCCCCACCGAGGCTCCTTAGACCTGGGTCCACATGGCCTTCTAACCACTTCGGACCGGTGATCATCACGGTGGTTTTTGACTGCAGTGGCCAGGCCCAGCCTGCAGGGGGGCTTCTTCCTTACTTTGACCTCCCCTTCGGCTCCAGACAGACTCTGGGAGCCTGTGCAGTTCAATTCAAAAAACAGATTTAGACCAAGCTAACAAGCCAGAAGGAGAAACACAAAACAGATGCTTCCCATGAAGATGTGGGGCAGCTTTGTTGACTTATAAAGCAGTTTCAAAGGACGGTCTTACCATAAAGCTCCTGTCTCTGTTTTTTGTTCCTGGCTTTCTGGTTGGCCTCCAGTTTTACAACAGATGAGGGACTCGGACCTGTCACGGAGGAGCTAGAAGTGACTTCTCTGGGGAGTTGTGCTCGGTAGTCTTGACCTTCATCAGTATCATAACTGCCTTCTTCTTCTTCCTCTTCTAATAGAAAAAGCAAATAAGTCATTACCAGCCAGTGAAGTTATTTAACGTACTACTTACCCTCAATCATTTCACAGGCACGTCATTAGCATTTAAGTAAATTGTTTAACTTTTCATAGAAATGATGTATGAAGTGCTTTGCCTCGGTGGTATTTCCTGGTGTGAACCCACATGCTACGGAGCTAATGTGCAAGTGAGTGTAGGAGTGAGTTTGTGTTTGTCACTGCACTTTCTCAAGCAGCTCTTTGACCCAGTCTGCTAGTCTCCCTGGCTGTCAAACCCTCTCACGGGAAAGTGTCCACAGCTGTGGCTGCACATCTAGCCCAGACTAGCCAACAAGGCCGATCACTGAGGTGTCGACTGTCCATGCACACCCGTTTGTTACAAGACATCCTTCAACACCTATTTACTCTGGTTGGACTGTCTTTAAATAACACATTAACAAGAAGGTACACTGGACTTAAGAGGGTACTAGATTCAACGTGTTATTGGTATTAATAGAAAGTCAAGGGTTGTTTCTTCATTTTTAACTTAAAACAGGTCAAATGTGCTTGATGCACTGCAGCCCTTACTCATTTGTTTTCTGTAGCATTTTATGTCTATTTAGGGTCAATCACACCACGGTCTTTCTTACAGTTAGAGGACACTGTTGATTACTACTGAGCCATATTGGGTTGCTGTGGCCAGTTTCATTACCCATCACGATGCAAGTCTCATAGCCAGCTCTCTGAAGTCACTGACTCACCTTGATCAGAGGAGCCGCTCTCTACGGGGGAGCTCTCTCCCTCCTCCATTGCGTCATGTCTCTGGCCACAGTGATCTCTCGCTCTGGGCTGGCTCAGACGGGACGAGCCCTGTGTCGGGGTAGAGGATCCCTTTTTACGTCCACGGCGCACAAGTCCAGTCCAGCTCTCTTGGGGGCCACTGTCCACACTGGCTGCTGAGAAAGTTTGCAAAACCGATCACAAATCTAGGTTAAGAATAGTATTTTAGGGATTGAACAGTGTGAAAGTGAAAACTAGGGATGCACCGGTACCAATACTGATATCAGATATCAGGCCAATACAAACTAAAATAGCTGGATCGGGTATTGGTGACAAAGTTAAGAAAGCAATGTTTAAGTTAAGCCTGATGTTGCCTCACACATAAAAGAATGATCTCAGTCACTTCCACACAGTGAGGCATACAGCTTATTGATTAAACACTGGTATCGGATTCAGTACTTGGTATCGCCCGATACCTAAGTCCAGGTATCGCTATCGGGGCTGAAAAGGTTGGATCGTTGCACCCCTCGTGAAAAAACAGCACATTGTGCTAAATAAAACAAAACAACACAAGGCGCAATCAATGTTGTGATTGCCAGTCTCTACCTGTGTCACTTTGTCCCCCAGACTCTCGCCTGGACTCAGCTTTGCTTGTGCCCTGGCTTCTGTATCCATGCTTGGGGTTGGAGTTGCAGGGCGAAACCTCCTTGTCCCTGGAGCCTGTCCCTGAGAGAATCTTTTTACACTGGGCTTTTTGTTTGAGCTGAGTCACATCACCGGCCAGCTTGGAGCTGAGCATGCTGTGAAGACTGCTTTTTCTGCAGCCCTGTGCTTTTATCTGCTGCAACAGAGAGAGATGAGAGAGAGCCAGTTACACTCTCGGTCACAGCAGCCGCAAAAGCATCAGAACGTCAGAGGGAGAGGGCTCTCGTTTGCTCACACACAGAGAAGAAAAAGGAACAGTAGAAGCCCCAATGAAAAAGATATTAATATGGAGAGCAGCGGATTTGACTCCTGAGGGTAGCACCTAATTAGAAATAGTGTGCAACAAAGGAATATATCAAACGCAAAGAAACAAAGAGTGGCCTCTTTCATTTCTAGATGCATAGAGGACAAAAGGGAGGAGGACAAGGGGACCCTGACCTGTGTGCTGCTGAGCCGCTCAAAGCCTCGACTGGACAGCCTCTTCTTCCTTCTCTGGCTGTCACCGCCCCCTCCTAGGTCCTCAGGCGACAGTGCAAGACCCGCCCCCATCGACCTGCCAGTCAAAACAAGGGAGAGGCATTCATTAGAGAAGAATGGCGGTGGTTTGAAAGAAAAAAGGGGGGTAGGACATCACAGGGGAAAACAGAGTTGAGTCACCTCTCTGTGGGATCTAATAAGTCTCCTTTCTATGTCTGATGAACAAAATGATAAAAAAGGACACGAAGAGCCCAGTGTCTGAACCACACACTTGAAAAATTGGGATCTAACAAGAAACCTGGGATTGTTTGAGGGTAGTGTGGCATAAGAAGCCTTAACGCTTTATCTAGGGAGTGTCTGTGCAGCCTATGAAGCACTGCATAGCTTTGAAAGATACACTGAATGGTTGGAAGGCATTGCATTTGTATGCTGCTCTATTGTTCTCAGTGAATATCATAGCTCTCCAGTTGCATTTTCATATCACTGAGGCACACTCTTTCCCCTACACTGAGCAGCATCACAGGCCAACCACTCCAAATGCCCTTGAATTTCCCTCTGGAAGTCTGCCCATAGACCACACCGATGTGAGCCAGGCCGTGCTCAAACAAAAGATTAACTTCCCCGCTCCTAGTGTGCGTGCAGCCGAGGAAATCAGTCACATTTACAGAGTAAGCGTGGTATAAATGTGAAGTAGATAAATAAGGCACATTCAGAGTGTCATGTTAGTTCTTTGTTGGCATATTCTACCACATGCAACTCTGTAACTACACATTGTTTGCGATCAAATGTGTGTGCTTCTTTTTTTTGTTTGCATGTAGGCCTCGATTGTGTGTAAATCTCGTGCATTTGTAACAGAATGAAGGCGGTTGTCGGGCAGTGGGACTGTCTGCCCACTGACTGACAGGAGAGTGACAGAGGTGGCAGTGAAGTGTGAGTTGTCCCTCTGAGGCAGATCTCGCCACGGCTTGCCTTCCGCTGCTGACAAACACAATATGACAGAGTCCCTCCCCTTGTTGGGGGGCTGGTGGGGCTGAGCGTACAGTGACTAATTAAACAGAATTGATTATCAGGGTTTTCTGGCTAGCAGCAACTCTCTCCAGCCTTCCCCCCCAATCAAAGCAACACCACAAAGGACCCCAGCGCTTTACCCACAGGAATAACAGGCACAGGCAAAGACAAACAATGCCTGCATAAATGCTCACAAGCACAGCTGCATCCATACCTAATTGCTCAGATGCATAGAATGCGCAGGCAGGGAGGCTCGGATTTATCGCCCACTAAAACACTACCACACACACTCCCTGTGGTTCAAGCGAAATAAGGAAAGGAAGGAGATACTAAAAGGCTGGGCTGTTACCCACTGACCCACTGCCCTCCATCATAGCACCCTAGCGTCTGCATCTTGTAGTGGCATGAGTGGCAGGTGCAGTACATGCTTTTACATAACCCTGTCATGTAACGCAACATGGGGCTAATCAGTCCCCAGTCTGCCCGTTCCTTGTTCAGATGTGTCATGTCATTCTCTGCTGTATTGTACAACACACACACACATCCGCAGAAACAAAAGGGTGTACACCTGGCTGCCTTGAGGAAAAGTACTTGAGCTGTGGCTCAAATTTGAACAGAATAGAGCTGTGGTTGCCAAACATTTTCTGCAGGTCCCCTCTTTGGTCCCTGCTGAACCATGCATCCTATATTATGTCACATTGCGCCACCCCTTTTAGAACTCCGCCCCCCAGTTTCGGAACCACTGGAAAAGAGAGACAGACTGCGGTTTACTGTACCGTAGCCTGCAGAAGGCCCCACAACCCCCAATGTCGGCCCCCACCCTCCCTCACTCCAGTGCACTTCGCTGCAGGGCCCCGGCCCGTTACCCTTTCATTTGGGTGTCATTGTCACCCAGCATCAGCGTCCCCACTCTGATCAGTGCTGGCCTGGCGAGGGGGCAGGGGCACATGGGTGGAAGGAGAGTAGAGGTGACACCGCAGAGGGGCAGCTGGGAACACGGTGGACTGTTGCCCAGAAACCATAGTGAGAAAAGGAGGGAGAAGAGAAGACGGAGCGAGAGGGAATGCTGCGAGGTGACATTTAGTGCTCTAAGCCCTTCCAAACCCTGATGACAAGGCTAATTGAAGCCTGACAGGAAACCTTTATCCCTTAGACCCTCATGGTTTATCAGTTCCCCCACCTCCACCAAACTGCCCAGGCACCCTTGTTTTGACAAAAGCTGACGCTTGCACTTTTTACAATGTCATCAACACATTTGGAGATAAAGTAGGGTCCTTGTTTCTTGAATAACCTCCAATCTGTATCCTCGATTATCTGTCTCCCTCTCTATTTTCATTCCCTGAGTGCCTGGACTGTCTGACCATCATGTTATCCTTTGGACCCCCGGTGACCCCCGTGGGGCTGTAATGGCAGTGGTGTGTCACATCCCTCCTGCTGGGACAGATTACAGGAGAATTCACAGTACTCTAATTACATCCTCTGCCTGTCATCCCCCCCACCCCCGACCCGCAGCCAGCTCCCCCCGAACCCAGCATAGCTAAGCTCAACATGCACTACAGTAATGCCACTGAGGTTTAAGATTAGCGGTGTTGAAGCCTAATAACACCTGTGAGCAGTTTTTTAAGTATGTATAGTCCATATATCAAAAACACATAAATATTCTGTACAAGCAGACCTTCACACAACTGACACTTATTATGCGTTATACAATTAATGCCAGTGTTGATTCGATTTGAAAGGGTTCAAGTAGACTTCCTTGAATGGTTTAGCTGTGTGTTCTCCCATTTCCTTTTCATGCCAATGAGAGGACGTCCCTGTATGTCAGTGATACAAAGGGGCTTATCAGGCAAGACTGGACTATAGCCAGCCAGCGTAGATGGGCTGAGTGATACTCACTTGACTTTTCTTTGGCCCTCAGATGAGGACACTGGACCTGTGGTAAGGGTGGGTTTCCGCTTCCTTGGCCGCCCCGGTCCTCGTCGAGCTGGGCTGCGAGGTGTTTCCTCCTTCCTGCTCGCACACGTAGATGTAAACAGACAAAAAGAGAGAGGGGAAGTCTGAGATTCTGCACATATCTGAACTCAAAAGGTTGTAACAGCAAAGAATACAGGAAAACTAGAAGCAATTGTGTTTAAATGTATATTACTTGACATCTCTGAATGCAAAAAAGTGGATATGAGCTTAAGGGAAAGGAGGCTAAAGTCACACTCACTGATGATCGTGCTTCCTCTGAAGTTTGGCCAGCTCCTTTTGCTTCTCTTTGTAGCGACGCTGTAGCTCAGCCAACTTCACACGCATTGCAAGCTCGGGACCGTCCATTGTCTCCATGCTACCTTTGGCCGGGCACACCTGAGGTATCATTGGTGGTTATTTGATAATTATTGTTAACGTCCTCAAAAAAAGCAAGAAAAACACATTCTTCAGGAAATTATCTATTCATTTATTTAAATTCAAAAAAGATTAAAACGCTATATGAACTTTGTGTTTTGAGGCAATAACACTGCAGTCTTACTGGTTCATTGCGAGGTGTCCAACTGCATTTCCTACGTAAATTGAGGATCCTGCGAGCTGGGAAGTGTCGCCCTGAACCCGTACTGCTGCCCTCCTGGGAGCCCATCTCCAGAGCACGGGCTGTGGCCAGGGTAGCAAGGCTCTGGAGGTCAAACATCAGCAACTCCTCTTCTGTTAAGGGAACAGAAGAATTGTTTGGTTCATGTTGGGTCCATCCATGCTTGATTTAAAAGACACTAAAATTGAACTAGACTTGTGTCCTTAAAAGTTGTCAATAGAAACTCATGCCAAAGTAAACAACAACAATATTGTGCATGTGAGCTTATTATTAAACTTGCATGTGTGGCTTATTATTTCAGCAGCATCTTGTGAAATTTAAGAAATTGGGCACATTAAACCAGTATGAGGATGCAGCAGCATATCGTTTCAGAGGTCATATCAATGTGGACTCACCAGATGCTGCTACATCAGTGGCCATCTGGGCCAAACTCTTCATATATAGCCCTACCTGCCTGTGGCACTGAACGGACTCTCTGCCCTTTGAGCTAAAGGCTGAATATCAGGGGTTGCAGTTTAGTCACGGAGAAAAAAAAACATGCAATTTTGTTTACAAACCAACACTTTCTTACGTCTTTACATATATAAATAAAAAAAATACAGATTCTTCTCACTTGTTTTAGTACTTGTTTTGGTGAAGACTATTGTTGTGACTCGACATGTGCCACTTCCTTGTGCTGTCAACAATATCGCATCACAAAGACAACATCACTGCCTCTAGAATCAGTTGATGATACCCTTTTTATAGAACCCTCTTTTGGGAGCAGTTAAATGCATTAGGATGCTGTGGTAAACACAAAACATCCTTTTGCATGAATACAAATAAATAAATAAATAAAACACGTGGCGCTTTGAAAAACAAGGAAGCTTTTAAAGGCACTTTAAAACAATGGGGTCTAATTAGCCAGGCAATGCTCCAGGGTGCTGAAAACATTGACTGCTTTTGTGATTACACACTAACTTTCAGTAGCGTGTGTGGGAGAGAGAGGAAAGCCAATTGGTATGTCTCTTTTTTCCCTTTTTCTTAAAATGTGTGTATTTGCAATTGCATGTGTGTTTTTATGTGTGTGCGCGCGTTTGTGCACACGTGTGGATCAAACGGCGGCGGGATGGAGAGACAGAGAGACAGCTCCCTAAGGAAAGCTGGAAGGGAAAGAGAAGGAGTGAGGAAGGGAGGGAGGTGTACACCCCTCACTAGTAGTTCAGCCCTGTCCTCCTGCTTCCTCTCCCTCTCTTGAGGCCTTTGCATCGTTAGAACAGCCTTTTAGAAAGTAAAAGTGCCTTTAACACACCAAAGAAGAGAAACGGCAAGCAGGCATGCAGACAGCCTCTCTGGGGACGTGTTAGAATCCACCAGAGGCTCTCGAGACCAGCAGGAAGAGAGGAGTATCTGGGAGGGAACGCAGAGTGACGGAGGCTAGGCCTGAGGAGGGAGTGGGAGTTTGTCTCAGTGGACAAAGACGAGAGAGAGAGGGTAAACTACGAGAGAGTTTATGAATGTGTTTCTGTGTGCATGTATGAGTATGGGAAGGCCCACTGTCCCTCACCCTGGCTTTTCCCACAGGTGTGCTTTTGCTGCTGCAGCTCCAGATCTGCCAGCTCACTCAGAAGCTCCATACCGTGATGGGGGTTGGGCTGTGACGGGGCAACTGATGGGGTGCCAAGAGGGAACAAGGGAAATGGAGGTACGTCTGTGCAGAAGGCAGCAGCAATCAGCAGCTCCAGACTCCAGTAGCAGGGCACGAGAGGTTTGTGGGGCACGGCAACAGTTGCCTGGTTCGGGCTAGGGGCAGAAGTTGAGGTGGGGGAAAGACACACAAAATCCACTGAGGCGTCATCAGGGTTCCTCTCATTGTTGTGCTGCTGCTCGCTGTCCTTTGCTTCCTCAAGGGACGGGGGCTGAGGCTCAGGAGCTTCAGGGGAAGCAGGGTCAAGCTCGATGATGGTGGGCAGCTCAGACTCCTGCTCTGCAGGCATGTTGACCTTTTGAGCAAGCTCCAACTGGCTATCAACTGCCTCATCATCCACTTCCTCCTCCAAGGTGATGACAGCTTCTGGCCTTTCAAGCTCCTCTGTTGAAAGGGGGACTGGACAGGAAGCAGCCTCGCACACCGGGCTCTTAGCAGGGGGGCAAACCATCACCTCTTCCTCAGCGGGCCCCTGCTCCTCTACCTCCCTCTCTCCAGGCACATAGTTGGCTGCTTTCACCGCTGCTGCCTCCACCTCTTCCCTTTGTTCCACCACTGTTTCCTCCTCTTCCTTCTCTACTTCTTCGGATGGGAGTGGCTCTGGGAGGGGCCTGACCACCACTTGGCAGTCTAGCTCCTCCCCCAGGCTGGAGAGAGACTGCGGAACATGCTCAGCAGGCTCCACTTGGACTGCTTCCAGGTCAGCTGGCTCACCCAGTCGAACATCCTGGGGGGAGGGCCCGCTCCTGTAGCCCATGGCAATAGCAGGGTAGGTGTATCCAGGAGGCAAGTCTATAGAGAGAAAGAAATATAAATAATAAAATCATCAATTGTCAATACTGAGTTAACAATTCGGATAAAACCCTTCCACAAAATTATCCCATAATGACATAATTTTGTCAGTAAAATTTTGGATCAAATACAACAGACAGCACAATTTTAAATCAGGCCTATTCTAAACGTAATTCCCTTGTTACCTTTGAGTTCACAAGTGATTAAAACCAGCAAAAGGAACTGCACTCTGCCTTGATCTTTCAGCAGTAGGAAGGATAAAGGACTGCATGCAAACTTGTGTGTGTATTATTTGAAATGGGCCAGGCTTTGGTTTATCAGAGCACCTGACACAATTCCTCTGGCGCGCGGCGGCCGTTAGCCAGACATTAATGATGATGAAGCGAGTGCGGGGCCTGTGGGGGTGGAGGAGAGGCGAGGGCTGCTATTGAGGTGTTTCTCAGTCATTACCAAAGTAACGGTAGTGGAAAGCCCCAGCTCAGCCGGCAGCCATTTTCTGCAGCCTTGAGCTGTTCAGTCAATCAGGGGCTTGCCAACAGAGCCACCCACACATATAAGCACAACACCAGCAGACAAAAAGGATCATTTACAACAGTGGCTATTCCAATTACCACCGGATATAATGTTCAAGGTGATACAAAAATTCACCGTCCCTTTTCTTTTGCTGTGTCAGAGATATTTGGCTTAACATCTGGAACTAGCAGCGTGTTAACAGGATTTCATTTGATGTTATCAATGTGGCTCATACTGAAGCCATTGCACACAATGCAACAAAGGCAGCTCTAAAACATTTTTCTCATGCTTACCAGGCTCCAGAGACTGTGGGTAATCCTGGAGGGGCTGTCCCTCTCCTCGCTTGTCTTGGGATTCAGCCCCCTTGAGCATCTGAGGTGGAGCAGGACTGATAGCAGGTGAGTGAGGGGCTGCTGCGGCAGGGCTGGGAGCAGGGCAGGGTGTAGAAGGAGTGCTCTTGGGATGTGGTCGTAGAGACGGGGACTGGCAACAAGGGGACAGGTGAGCGGCGCAGGCCCCAGGTGGAGAGGTGTTCCTCTGAGATGGGTTGTAAGAGTAGGGCTTGGCAGCTTTAGATGTTCTCGGTTCCGAAATGAGTTCCTCTAGTTCAACAGAGGGCTCATCCGGCCTCTTCTGCATCTGTGGTAATACAATTAAGTTATTTTCATTTCTACATTTACAGAAGGGCCAAAAAAATCCCAAGCATGTGATTTTCTACATTAGCAATGTAATGACCAATTACAAAAAAAGCTACTTGCTCCGCAGCCTATATTCAGTGATTTACTCCATCCCTGTGAGAACGTCAGCATATCCCAGAAAAATATTAGGGAGTTAAAAATAGTCATATGAGAAAAGCTGACTCAGTCCCTCTGCTTTTTCACTTTTGTATGTGTAGATAGCTAGCTACCCAGCTAGAGAGATGGGTGGATGGGTGGATGGGTGGATAGATGGATAGATGGATAGATCTAATTAAATCAAACTGTTCTCAAAATCTTAATGTTTCTTGCGTATTTTGAGTTGTATTCACCTGTGAATTGTGAGTGGCATGATGTTGCATGTCCATGCTATGCACAGCTCTGTGCTGCTGCTGCTGCTGGGTTTGAGACTGTGGTTGCTGCGACTGGTGGCTCTGGTGCTGATGTTGATGCTGATGCTGGAGCTGTTGGTGCTGCTGGAGAGCATACAGCTCCTGTTGCCGTAGAAACTGGGATCGGGAGTACACAGCAGGATGCTGCATGTGGGAGGGTGGGCCCCGGGCACCATACACAGGGGGCCACAGCCCTGGCTGCTCCATCACATCTAATGAGAAAAAGGAGGAGGAATGTGACGGAGGGGGCTACCTTAGAACAAAAATAAATGCATGCACATACACACTTAAGCAACCTTTTCCATCAACACTATGCGCAACACGCTAGAATACAACATTGTGTTATCCATATCCTCATGCAGTCATTATCTACATCCCACACGCCCATTTCAAAACAGAGAAACCATTATGGATCATTTAAATATCATTGTATTCGCATTTTATAGCAACGGTATAGGCAAATGTCTTTAGAAATACGATTTTTGACTTCACAGAACAACATCTCCCCAGGCAGCAGCAATCCCACACTCTCCCCTGAAACAGAAAGCTGTCTCTTAAGAATTGCCTTGAGAATTAGCTGGAATGTTGGGGGGCGGGGGAAAAGTCATGGCAATGATGAAATGCGAACAGATGATGATGGCTGCAGTTTGATTAGAGGTCAAAATACTGGGCTGGAAATACTGGCCCGTTTGTCTCACTGGAGCATTCAGAGTGAAATTTCCGCCAAAAAATCCCACCTGCCCAGTGAAATCGCAGAAAAGGGTCTGTGAAAGGGCCCAGCAGGAAGCTTAGTTCCCATATCCGTGGGTGGAAAACCTTTCTCAATATGTGGCTTTAAGGACCAGTACAACTTGGTGTGGGATATGTGCTATGACAGAGGTCCCACTTGGGAAGTAGTGGGCCCACACTGTAGAAACCTCAAAAATCTAATTTTTCTATTGTCTCGCCCTTTGCCATTGACTCGCCCCTCCTCCCCCTTTCTCCTAGACACACCAAAAATCCTTGTTCAGAGACATAAACTTGGATGTTTCCTGTGGGAAAGCTTTTGTGGATGCACTTCCCTTCTCGGCTGAAACTCCTGTGGAGCACAGAAGGAAACGTACCGTTGAAGATTGTGAGCTAATTAAATGTCACAGCCTGCTCACTGAAAATGCGTCTACAATGAGTTTTGAGGAGTGGTCTTTCCCTCACTTTCACACTTCCTCTTTTTCTTATGTGGTACTAGTGTGTGTGTGTGACGGGGGGTGCACACACAGTATAGCTTTGGATAAGTACCCTAACCCGTTGAGAGCCCTATTACGGCTGAGCCAAGCAGGTGGTGTGCAGGAAATGTTGGAATTGCGATGTGTCTGTAAATAAGCCCATTAAAAGGGAAATTCATCAGCAGTCTTCACAGGTAGTGATCCTGTAGACTGCAGATAAACTACCAACAGTTCTAATAATTGTTATGTAATAATGTCCATATATGAGAATGTACACATATACATTCAATGTACTTTAGAAATACACTTGGCTTTACAAAAGACAAGGAAAGGGTTTGGCATACCCAGGTGATGGGTCGCAGGATGGGCGGGAGGCTCAGTGGGCAGGACCACCAGCTGGGCAGAGGGGTCCTGAGGCAGAGGCAGGACTGGCTGCAGAGGGCCTTGCATGGCTGCCGAGAAACCTGGGGGCAGATTCTGATGCAGGGCTGTATGACCTATACCTGTTTTATAGAAAGGATGTCAGTTCAGATCTTTATAACCATCACATGCTATGTGAAACACTGCTGAAAATATACTACAACTACCAATCATATTCACCAAATTAGGAAATTGATTCTAAACCTGACTGTGAACCAATGAAAAGATGCTTAAGTTGAAATGATGTGTTCTGGATGCTGAATACTGCACACATTTGAGATGACACAGAGTTCTGTAGCTAAGTCAATGGCGCATAGAAACACCTTTGTTTTTTTCTATTCCATAAATGGGAAAAGCAGGATTTTACTGTCTTCGTTTCATGATCTGTAACACTGTAAAAAGTCACACAGTTGGAATGTATAAGTACAATCTTAATTACCAAAACAAGTTATATTTTCTTACCATACGAATGTCCTGTCATCCAAAGGGATGGGCTTCCAGTTCTTGGCATCCAATGATGGTGAGCAGAATGTGCAGCAGGATCTCCTAATTGGCCAGACTGGAGGGAAGTCCCGCCTGGGACCATGAGATGAGAGGTCAGGTCTCCGTGACAGCTGTTGGAGGGGTGGATTCTTGCAAACTCCACCCTTTCCTTATTATCCCTGACATCAGGATGAGAGGAAAATCAGGAAATGCAAATGAAGACCACTGAAGGTTTATAATAATAACATTTTAGAAATACATAATGAGCAGTGGCTTTACAGTTGCTTACCTGATATATGCATCTCTCTCTCTGTCCAAGCAAGTCAGACCTATCTGTTCCCCACTCATCCTCTTTCTCTCCTCTTCGGCAGTAGGATCTGAAGGATACATGGAGCGAGGCGGCCCTGCGAGACAAACATCTTAACTATTAGATCTCGCAAGGTGAGGACATGTTCACTAGTCTCTCACAATTTCTCAAAACCCTACTATGACTCACAAGAGCACAGACAATTATTTTGCCCCACTAACAAATTTTGGATCATACTTTTTAATGCCATTTCAACCACACTGAATTGCCTACCAAACAAGACTCTTAATGTTTTAATGCATTCTCATCACTGGAAACAATTTGTCAAGTTTTTCAGCTCTAGAATATATTTTTTTCAGTTTTCTTTTTTTGTTTTGTTTTCACTGCTAGGTCATCAACAGGTCACAGATAGGAAAAAAAGGTCTCTGTTCCCTGCACCCCTGTTTATGAGGCAGTGACCTATCTGCTTACCTTTCACTGAGGGATGTACCCTGCCTTGTCGGCTGTTTGGATGACTGTCTGCTGAGCGACAAGGTGGCTCCCTTTGTCTGGCCACAGCAACTGCAATTCCCACTGGCGGCTGCCGCACCTCACTTTCCCCATGACCTGCATCCCCCATTTCCCGGCCCCGCCCACTGTAATCAGGGCGCTCGGTGTCATTGGCTGGGCCCTTTCTGGAAGGTAGAGTCTGTTTGTTGCCCTGCAGGGCACAGCTCCCCCCAGCAGGACCTGATTTGAGGGTTCCCAGCCCTCCAA
>NW_027176406.1:6646586-6666586 GCF_023349555.1 Cebidichthys violaceus | reverse complement strand
GATGGATAGCAGAGAGAGGGAGATAATTGATAAGACAGGACAATAACCTCCAAGATGCAGTTTTCCAGGCTAACCCAGCATAATCCTTCTGGTCCAATGCAGCTGGTGGTGTTCATACGCAAATAAGTACTGGCTCGGCCTGTCATGTTTGCCTTTCCTGCCTGAGTTTAGAATGCAAACAATACATGACAAGCTGGGGGATTGCTGTAATGTATGAAATGTGTCTCTGAAACATATGGCTCTTTCTTTATCTCTCTCTCAGAGCTGGCAGTGACACCACTGTCCATCTGAATGAAGTGATAAGGATGGATTTGAAGCTTGTGTTTACAATGAAGAGAGAGCTGGGAGGCTGAACTTTACTGACCTACATCAAGGGTAAGAGGTTATTTGGATGTTGGAACTGTTAGCCAGGACACCTGGGCTCACGGCATCAAGCCCCTTATGGAGAACATTTACACCACAACCAAACACAAAACTAATTCTGCAATGGGACAGTCAAAAACACAAAGGACTTTGAAGGTAGAGAAGAGAGAAAAAACATGGATTGAGATGAAAGCCCATCACAATATTAGGACAAAGAATCACTATGACAACCCACTTCCATGGCAATTTGGTAGCTAAAAAATCTCAACAAATCAATGTGAATTGAATTTCCCTATCTCTACAACTGTATAATTAGTTATGCCAGACGATTGCAAGAAAGAGATTTAATAAAAATCAAAGTACTGTGAACTTTAAATAAAAGGCAAATTCTTTGCTGACAATAGTGATATACTGAGCATATTATGTAATGTGATACAGCCATGATTAAACCTGTGTCCTCTCCGTCTACTCCATGCTCCATACAGGCTGCAGATATATTAATAAGGAGAGAAAAGTAACCTATATGCATTATCACCATGAGTGAACTAATATCAGGGCAGGAAGGAAAGAGAAGAAGGAAAAAACAGACATCAAGAGAAGAGACCGGAGACATGTTGTGTTAGTGCTTCTTTTCAGACAGAACTTCTAATGTCCACCAGCACCACAGTCAACCATCTCAGTGGCCTCTGAGTCATCTATAGAAGTTCAGGTGTTTCACGTCTCCTTTTCCCTGCTTTTGCACCTGCCTCACCCTCCAGCCTCACTGTCAAACACAACTCGCAGACGTTGAGGAGGGGGATAAAGAAAGGAAAACATGGCTCCAACTAAATGAAAGACAGACATATTTGTGTTGGCAAGCGTGCGACCTGATCCCGGAAAGCGCAGATGCAGTTAATTTGGCCGTGTGTGTGTGCAGCGCCGTGGTTTAAACAGGAGCTCCGAGTGTTGAATGTCTCACTTTCTGCCGGTGGAACAATAAGGCCGATGCTGGGAGCCAGCTCTGGGGAGGGAGGAGTGTTGTGGTGGGTTTAATGACCTCGTCTCAGAGCGGCCTCCGCATGCTCCCATCTTAATTAATGAAATGTAGAGAGGGCAAACAGTCCTGCAATAACACAGGACGTGCTGCTTTCTGAGGGGGCAATGGGGTGATAATTACATGCCCTCACTTTTTCTCTATTTTACCTATTTTTCTATCTCCCTCCCTTTGTCTGGCTCGTTGCTGTCATGCTTAATAAGCACACACATTTATGCCAATTCATCTACAGTGGGAGGAGGGCGGATCCTTTGTTTAAGCAAGACATTTTTTCTCTGATTTTGGGAGGGAGAAAAGCAGAGAGCTGTTTGGCAGTCTTTATCCAAGCTGGGAGAGGGGCTTTTTTTCTGCGGCAGCATGTTGTTTGTGTGCGTGACGATTGACGGCGTAATCCCTTTTCACAGCGTGGTCTGGCTGTGCCCGATAATGCCAGCCCGCTCAGTTTCAGCATGCCCTCCAGTGGGGCGGCAAGAGGGGGCCTGCTGGGCACGGCAGAGCCCATTCAGCCATTAATCTGGCCAGGACAAGGGAAGCTGCTGCTGCTGCTGCTGCTGCTGCAGGCGACGTGAGCAGGGTCTTAGTGCAGTCTGCTGACTGCACAGCAGCCTCGCTCTCTTTCCCTCCACACACTCACATAAACAAGTCAGCATCAGCAAGTGAATGACAGAGGGGAGTTCACAGCGCATGCCCTCCTTTCCAAGGGCGGAGCAGGGGCGAGAGGCAGAACAAACAGAGCTGCATCCCAGGGAGGGATTTCCAGAAGTTCTGAAGATATTTCTCACAGCATGGTGGGTTGAGAGAAGCAGGCCGACAGGGAGGACAAAGAAGGGGGCTGGATATAGAACAGCACCTAAAGGCAGTAAGGAATTAAAGCTGCTGAATTAGAGGCAGACGACAGCGTGTTTCTTTCCCCTCTTTTTTCCTACCCACTCAGCTTATACCTGCTCTGAAAACACAAACCATTACCATTGCTCACGAGGGCTTCTCTACTTTTGCTAAAAGGCAAAATAACATGAATGCCGAATTGTATACTGTCTCCTGGGAAATGGCTGTAACATTTCAGAGATGGAAGGACAGAGAGAGAGAGAGCATGGCAGAAGAAGACCTAGAGGAAAGGAGGAGCAGGCTGAGCTGCCTGTCAGGTCCGCTAATTGAGAAAAAGTGACAGAACCATCAAGACACAGAAAGGGAGGAGGAGGGGCAGTACTGTGGTGGATCTCTTCAGGTTTGACTAATTGAAAGGAAGGGATGCAGGCTGGCATATATGAGAGAGAGAGAGAGAGAGAGAGAGAGAGAGAGAGAGAGAGAGGATGGGGGGTGCAGCTTAAATCCCATAAAAGGAAAAGCTATAGCAACTGCTCACAGAAGGAAAGATGGACAAGTGAAGATAGGCTTGGAAAGGCGTATCAAACAGAAGTGGATTAGACAGGTGTGTGCAGGCAATCGTGTGTACGTGCATGTATGTGTGTGTCTATATGTTTTGAGAGAGATATGAGACTGCGATTGTTTTTGGCATAACGTAAGAAGTCATTTGGACCTCAGCCAGTTGGCCTCGGGCCTGTGAGGAGCCCGCAGGTTTTTTTAGTCCATTTTTAAAAAAAAATATATTTTTCCACTCAGTTGATTCAGGGGGGGTTATTCAGGGTTTATATGATGGTCTCACACATGAAAATAAATCTTTTAAAAGCTCAGAGGGCCTAATCCATTTTACCAGGTGTTATGAAAAACATTTTACATTACATTTATTAAAACGCCCCTACGGTGTTTTTTTTTTGTTTTTTTTTCCTGTCTTCTTCCACCTACAATCATATACTGCCATCCGTCTATGTCTATCTCTGTGTCAGTGGGTTCACGTCTACGTTCAGTGAATCCCATGTGTGGTGCACACAATGGCTGTTACTGTAATTGGTAATAAATCTGAAGAGACTATCTGAAACAAAAAACTCTTTTAATTCATGCTACTCTCTGACATCATGAAAGCCACTAATGGTTTGCTTCTTGTCACCTACATATAAATATGCCAGCATTTGTAAGACAGTATACTGTACACTTTTGTTATCCCAACCCAATAAATCTTTAAACAAAAATCAACGCATGACTTTTCTGTATCACCTTCACTGACTCCCTCTGCCAAAGTTATCTTGATCCAAGGGACCATACAACACTGGTATGTGGTGGTGTTATTTATAGGTTTGCTTAAAGTGTCACTCAGCTAATGGTTTGTCACTCATCCCAACAGAAATGTGGTCTGTGTGCATGACATAACTGGCCCTCTCTAAACATACTCAGACCATGTCCACACTAATGCGGATTAAGTTGAAAACACGTCTTTTTCTCCCTGGTTTTGCCTTCCAACCCCAGAAACTGAGCTTTCAAAGCTATTTCCAAATAGAAACATTGACTGTGTATGGTTGTTGACTGTGTTTTATTGTCAGCTTGTTTTCATTCATTATTATCTTTCTCCATACGTCTTGATTATTATTATTATTATGGTTGTTGTTATTACTATTATCTCCAGCAAGGAGCTTACGTTTTCAGGCTTGTTAGTCAGCAGAATATCCTCAAAACATGTGACAACACATTTCTAATATTTTTATGCACTGGAGTAAAAACCATGTCAGCCACGTTTTGTTGAATTTTGTTGCAGATCTAGATCTTAGTGAACATTTCTACACCTTGTCTATTATTAAAATAATACATCCAAGTGGTTTCTAATTATCACACTTTATTTGACTTCTTTTTTATCTCCGCCATAATAACATTTCAAAAGTCTGTGATGATTGTTGTATGAAAAAGAATAAATTGTTCTTAAGAGACTTACTTAATGTAAAAATAAAATCTGTCTTAGAATACTTGGAAAGTATTTATCCAGACTAAGTGACTGGTTAGCGATTGGCTAATGAGATCATTGCCATCTATTGCTCGATACATGGTCGATTTTAGCTCTTTAATCTGTGGCAAATGTGTCAGAAGAATAGCAGAAACAAAGACATTCTGCACCATGACAGGTATATGCCAGAGACATGAGGATCATACAGTAATCTTTGAATACAAATTTGAGCTGCTATGCTTGGATTTGCATGCAAACAGCCACTTTAACAATACAGCTCGCAAAAAAAAAAAGAAAATCCAGAGAATATCTTTAAGGTTACAAGTGACACACTAATGCACCGGCACACAAACGCAAGTCAATGCCTGCTCTGCTGCTGGTGGGGTTCTGCTGACACCCGGAGAGAGGAGGCGAGAGTCTGGGTAATTGTGCCGCTCATTTTGATGACTTGCTTTTTATGCAAAACAGAAAAAAGACAATATGCAATTATCTTGAGGAGGGAACAGCTGAATGTGGTTGATGAACAGTCTGGATTCAATCATGCTCTTAGTGTGTTATATGCAATTAAACTGCAATAGAGATAATGGCCTCCATTGCCAACTGAGTAATAATCCCAGTCATAATCACCTCCATTACTTTTATTAGGCTTGGCATTATCATCATCACTCTTATTAATATTATTCTACTTTTCCACAAGAAGAGAATCTTTGACAATGAAACCCTGAAACTATAAAGGTGAAAGGAACACTGATGCTTACAAAATGAGTTTTGAGGGGAAATGTCTGTGACTGAGCTGATGCTAGAGCTCATACCTCATTCAAATGTATTTGTCCTGTCTCCATTTTTATTTGAAGAGGGAGGAGTGTGTGTGAGAGTGTGTGTGGGGGGGGTGTAGCTGGTTGCATCACGCAACTGGGGCGCCGCTGATCAGCGACCACAAATAACAAACACTCCCCACTGGCATTCCCCCATGAACCAACAGCTGGGCTATTCTTAGCAAATAAATAAATACAAGACAGCTAAACTACAACTTCAAAGACTGTAGTTCACTCGACGGCATTGGGCGGCCATCACATCATGTAATTAGCAAAAGATTATGAACACGTAAATCTAAAAGTGACAAAAGTAAAAGTCACAGGAAAGCAGACCTTGCATTAATATACGAGTGTGTGGCATTGGATAGGTCTTACATTTATCTGTCATCCTTAGCATTTGAAGTCCTGAAATACCCCAGCAGATTAATCTCTCTACTTTATCCTTGTCTGACTTCCAGGCTGTATCTATGCAGAAATGTGAGGTGTTGAACTGAGTGTGTTTATATTTTTCTGACTGCATGTTTTTGTGTGTGTGTGTGTGTGTGTGTGTGTGTGTGTGTGTGTGTGTGTGTGTGTGCGTGTGCGTGTAGCCAGGATTTTGTAATGCTGAGCGTCGGGTGGGAACTTCCCTATTAAGCTGTGATGGAGACACCAGCTGAAAGCTCTGCAATCACTGCAACTTTTTACTGGCCTGCGATCGCGCATGCTGCTTCACAGAGTGTTGAGTGACATTCCTGCTGACGTGAAACGAATACCGCAAGATTCCTTGGCTGAACTTTTGACCCGGTGTCCTCATCCAGAAACCATGGCACTGTACTCCATCCCAAACATGCTGGGCCCGGGACTATTTTGGTTCACGAATAAAAGGGTGGGAGCCTGGCTTTTGCTAGATGATTACAAGCTGTGCTTTGGTGGAAACCTAACCCGGCCTAAAAATACACAATATCAGGGAAACAATACACCCGGCAAAGCTCTGTCCCTGATTCTGCCAAGACATGAATATCGCCTCATGCAGTCGATGTGGCCAGATGAGGGGCGTGTGTTTGTGTGCATGTGTGATTGAGGTACCTTCATGTGAATGGGGGAACCAGATTTGCGAGGCGCTGGAGTGAGGTCCGCCCCGGAAGGAGGGTGAGGAGGGCGAGGAGGGCGGCCGGGAAGGGTGAGACGGATGGGAAGGGGGGGAACCCAGACTACTGGCCAGAAAGGTCCCCATGAAGGAGGCGGAGGAATTGCCCATCAATCCACTGCCTGCATGCCCACAGGGACAAAGGTAAGGAGAGAAAACATTGTTAGAATTAGAGGAGTGCATGTACACCGTGACTATGAGTGTGAATAAAGAAAACAAATCAGATGTAGATGTAAAGGTATGGAGCTCATTGGCTGTCTGGGTGGAATCACAAAGCAAAGCAGATTTGATCGCTGCCCCAGGGACAGGGTGAATGAGTGAGAGTGTGAGACTCTCCTCCCTCTCACTGACAGCAGAGTCCTCTCCTCTCCTCTCACACAGCCTCTCCCCATGGGCAGACAGAGGTCTCATCTCACAGCTGAGTACACACTTTCTCAGGCTCTCTCCCTCTCGCTCTCACACACTTTTGCTCCTGCTCCCCAGTGTCCCTTTCTCAATTTCTCTCTCTCCCTCCATTATCTTATACTCTCCATCTCTCACTTTCATGCCCTCAATCTCTTATTGCTTTGCTTCATTTCACCCCCCCTCTGTCTCTCTTTCTTCTTTTCTCTCTGCATGACTCTGACAATCCTGTACTTTCTTTTGTTTCTATTTTCGTGTTTTACTCCTTTTCCTTGTGCCCTCTGCGTTGTCACAGTGGCCCTTTCCTCTCTCCTCTTTCCCTCCTCTGTTCCATCATGATGAGCAGAAAGACACTATATGCATGCCTCTTCCCAACCCTCATTGTCTCTTCTTTCCCTCCCTGTCCCCCTTTCTCTCTGACACATAGCATTTCTTTGCTTTGTTCTTTACCATAATGATGGCACCAGCAGAGCAATCTGTCCCCGGCTGGCTGAACTGTGTGTTTAACAAGACTATGATGAGTAATTGACCATTCGTAGCAACGCCCGAGTGACTGGGGGCTGATTGTCTATTATGCATTGCTGGGCAAGCTGGAGAAAACACACTGATTAACCACTGCTTAAATTGCATTCCCATTACGCGCTCGCCAGTGCACTTGAGCGAGGGGCCCGGGTGCCCCACTCTTTGCACATCCATTTCCCCCAAGTCACACTGCCGCAAAGTCTCATGCATATGTATGATGCCAGGATGAGAGCAAACGTGCAGATGCTTGCACAAACTCACACATTGGTGTATCATACATTGTGCGCACAGGGCTAGCTGGGAAAACGTTGTGGTGAGCAACATGGTAAAAAAAATCATTATCAGCCCCTCATGACGAGCTGATCTCACAAGGAGCGCTAAGTGATCTGATTTTCTTGAAGCATGAATCAGTCCAAACAGGAATCGATCCCTTTTCTGGGAGTGTGAGAACAATTGCGTGGAGTCTTAATCAGCCAGGCGGTGAGAGTGCACATCCTCTGGCCAGACAGCAAGGATAAACCCATCAGTCTGCCGCTCGCTCCTGCACTGAATAGCCTATGGCTCACGGGCCAGAGCACAGGAGCAAGCAGAGACACACACAAATACACACAGAAATAGGCATGGGCACGTATTATTGCACACATACAGACACACCTATGTCACACTTTTCACCCCAGACGGGTGGAAATCCCCCACAATCCATTACCTTGAAAACTACCTTAAAACCCACCCTGTGTGTGTATGTGGATGTGTGTGTGTGTGTGTGTGTGTGCATGTGTGAGACGTGTGTCACAAACTCACAAAAAAGCCGTCTCCTAAACAGTGTTTGACTAGCACATTTGACACTGCAACAAAAAATAGCCTCACAATTTGCCCACAGGAGAAAATATAAAGTGTTTTATGTTCCTTGTTTCAGTATTAATGTGTTTTGTTGTTTATCATTTTGTTTTATGGATATTACAGGAAAACCTGCTTTAAAAGGGGACATTTACTTTTTTTAAATTCATGTTTGTATTTTGGGTTTCTAGTATAACATGTTAACATGCTTTAATGTTCAAAAAACACATTCTTTTTCTCATACGGTCCATCACGTTTTCTGATCAAGGCAGCCCACTCAAGATACCCAAATGTGCACAAGAACCGAAGAAGTGGGTTTTCCGTGATATGTGTACTTTTTCAACCTTTTAAATAAAAGTCAGCAAACAAGCAGCATCTATTTTCTGATGCAATGCTGGGGACAAAATACATAACATAGGCAACTAACAATATAAGGATTTCCATTATCATTACAAACATTTGCAGGATAAAACTAAAAAATGACAAGTAAGACTTTAAATATCTTAAAGGAGGCAGCCATAGGAATGGGTGCCATAGCAACATTATACATGCTAGTGGGAGGTAGCCTGATGGCATACTACAGTATCCATGCTTTTCTCCTTTTCCTCCTCCGCTGCCACCTCCCATCACCCCTGACCCTGCGGAGCACTTCTGGCAGAGCTCTGTGGAGTGCATGGTGGGGTTTGGGGGGCAGTGGTGGGGTGGATTATTGCCAGCGTGCTCGCTAGACACACATCCAGCTCCCATCATCCAGACACCCAGGGCTCCTGTATAGCACCGCCCTCAACACTGCACACACCTCGGCCCTCTCTGTCGCCTTCAGGATCCCCAGCTTTCCTCAGTGCCTCCGGCTCACATAAATCAGCTAATCCTCCTGCATTATTAACAGCCTCGCCCCAGAGAGAGAGAACGGGTGAGAGCGACAGAGAGAGGCCATGAAGCCCCTCTTCACACACCAAGAGAGGAGAGAGCCTCTGCCAGAAAGACAAGGAGAGAAAAGGGACAATACATAAAAAGGGGGTGTCTAGATGTTAGGCAAGGGGATCTTTGAAGTTTAAGCTGATGTTAGGGGAGAAGGGGATTGAAAGGAAACCGTAGGAGGGTCTTGGATCAACTCATAGACAACCAGATCAGACCTTGAGATCAAGTTTGGCCATAGGGTCTGTACTGGGAAAATCTGAATTGTAGTAGTACAGAATAATACTGCAATAGCCTTCTCCACTGTCACATTGACACTTGCTGACTCCACAGCTTGTCACTCAGTGAATGACCCCTATACCTCTGTGTTGTGCCTGCTGTTTGCCTCCTGCTGAGAAACATACAGTGCATGGTGCTTCGCAAAAAAGTCTTTCTATTGCAGTTTCTCAAGCATTCTCATATCACTGTTAAATCTAAGGACATTATGAACACTCACGCTGTTTTAATATGATGCCCTGCCTAAACTCATTCAAAGCCTAATGAATCAGAGGTGTCGGTGAGAAAGCACACAGGTTATTAAAGTGGGCTGGTCTGCTATGGTGTCGGGGCAGTTTCAGTTTAGGTACCAACCAAAGCAGTGCAGAACAAGCGAAGCAAAGCTCCAAGGCATGACAGCATTTGTCCTGAACTCACCGTAACTGTTTATTTAGCAGCTTTTTAAATGATGACATGGATCCAGGGAGCCTGCTACCGCTAAGCCAGCTCCTTGTAAAAGTTGTGTTTCCTCTGCCTGCATTTTGTTTTTAACCCTGTTTATTTATTTCTCTGGTTCTTAAGTGGTGCCAGCAGTGCACTTGTATGGGCTCTTAAGAAAATCGGTTCATGTGCATCCTAATCAGCGCCGATCCCTGACAGCGATGACGATTAATCCTATTAGAGAACTAAAGGAGAGGGGAGCATTGGGATGGGGGAACCCCACCTCTTTCTCTGACATCGAAACATCCCACCCTGACACCCTCACTAGCACAGTTGTGTTCAAATGGGTTTGAATGTACAAACACAGAAACAAACAACAAATATCCAAGAACCTCTGGAGGTGGACGTGTTAAGTGCTACTCCACCCACACTCCATCGTGGGTGGAGTAGGGTGAGGGAGTCCAGTTGGTGCGCAACAACTAAAACACATGCATGCACACACAGTAATGTGGGCCCGGGCAGAGGCCCTCGTGCACGGCACAGAGTGAGCAGCAGGCAGGGGGGCGGAGCAGTGAGAATGAAGGCCCAGTTGTCATGGGAACGAAAGAGAAACAGCGCTTGAGGCAGGGAGGGAGGGTAGCCATTACAGCAGCAGTGGGCAGATGCAGTTGGTCAGTGTGCTGCTCAGCAACAACAGCCTCTCCAACCAACCTTGAAACCCCACCAAACCTGTGCAGCTCATAAACACACTCTCTCTCTCTCTCTCTCTCTCTCTCTCTCTCTCTCTCTCTCTCTCTCTCTCTCTCTCTCTCTCTCTCTCTCTCACACACACACTCTCTCTCTCTCTCTCTCTCTCTCTCTCTCTCTCTCTCTCTCTCTCTCTCTCTCTCTCTCTCTCTCTCTCTCTCTCTCTCTCTCACTCACTCACTCACTCACTCACTCACTCACTCACTCACTCACTCACTCACTCACACACACACACACTTTCTCTCTCTCTCATACACACACACACACACACACACACACACACACACACACACACACACACACTCACATCTCTCTCCACAATTTAATCTGTTTTCAATTGTTAGGCTGCGGGGAAGGAGGTGTCAGAATCTTTGCCCCTTCTCATTATTGTAACTCAAGGGTGAGTTGTTTGGTGTCTTAACAAGGAGTTATACAATAATAGGATGTAAAGGGATTCATGTGGGCCAAGCAGTGATGGAAAAAAAAAAAAAGCTGATAAGACAACACGCACCCACTGACAACACGTTGTTCTTTTGAATGCTGGGAATCAGATCAAAATTTCCTCCTGGAGACATACACACCGATACACTCGCGCTTGGGCATGCTAGATCTCTCTCTCTCTCACTCACACACACACACACACACACACACACACACACACACACACACACACACACACACACACACAGAGACAGATCTACGACTATCCCTATTGTCTAAGAGAAGACAAAGTAAAAAAAATTCACTCTGCATCACATTTCCCCGTTTGCTCTTGAAAAATGAGCTCGAGTAGTCTGCAGCTCTTCGTCCTGTCTGCAGACGGCAGCCTAAAGGGACGGATGGACGTGTCGTCTAGACAAGGACAGCAGACAGGCAGCGAAAGATGAGAGTGATGGTGACAAGAGAAGAAGAGAAAATTGCAGGTCCGACTGCTTCAACCTGTTCTCCACAGCTCAGTGATCAGCCAGTGCCAGAGAGGGGAGGATAGAAGGAGAATAGAATGCCAGGAGATAGAAAAAAAAAAAACAACAACACACACACACACACAGAAATTCAGTGAGCACAAGCCAAATTAGGTTGCACCGTCAGCGGTCAGTGCCATGTGTAGCTCTACACAATGCACCCTTAACAATCACAGCTCATATACTCTTCCTCTGTCACGTCCTGTGACAAAACAACCCCACCCCTCTTTTTTCTGGTCTCAAATAAATCAAATCATTATCAGCACGAGTTGAGAGATGATCAAAAAGAAAACCAGAAACCTTTTCTTTTCCAAGAGCTTCTTAAAATCCAGCAGCTAGTTGAAGTAGCTGTTGCTAGCTTTTACTGTTAGAATGGGATTTGTGATTTCTGACAAGTTCTTTATGTCGCCTGGTTTGGCTCTTTAACACTTGAGTAGGAAAGAAGCTGAAAGCGGTGAGTCGAGACAGAAGACAGAGGCGATGAAGAGACAAACATTTCAAAGTTAACTTACCAAGCGAAAACATATTGAGCAGGATGTGTCTTTCTCATCAGACTTTCCTACCGATGTAGTTCCATGTTCTGCCCAAAAATTCAGACGCCCAAGAAGAAGCCAGCCAGACTTTCCACGCACATATTCACTCATGAGCCTCTGTAGCAACACGGGGAAACTGGATTGGATTGGGCAACTGTACACACCGGCAGCCCCAGACAGACTGCACACGCTACCCTGGAGGGCCGCTGACTAACCCAGCGCCTACTTCCTCACAATAAAACACAGAAGGAATTTCAAATGGCTACTAAAGAGGGGGGATTTCCTTCAAACAGTCATCTTGAAAGTCATCTTGAAAACATTAGCGCAACTGGTAGCCAAATTCCTCCTCCTACAAACAACTGTAGCAGGAGTTGTTGTTTTTGTTGTTGTAGTTGTTTGCCCCCCTTGCTTTACAAACTCCCTCCCTGACTTTAGGCATACTGAAGTGAGAGAGACAGAGCGAGCAGGCGGTCCAGTGCTGGAGCCGGGCCCAGTGCAGAGGTGGGGGAAAGTGCCAGCAGCGCACGCCTCCGACACTCTCCACACTGCGTGCCTGTGGAGTGAGTTTAGTGGATGTGGTCAGTGCGGGGGTGGGAGAAGTGGAAAGGGAGCGGGAGAAGCAGTTAGAAGAATGGATGGAGGAAGAGAATGTGCGACAGGGCAACATCCAGAGCAGGAGTAAGGGGCGAGAGTTTAGACTAGAAGTGTAGATAATGGTGTGAGGAGAACTGTGAGAAACTTTGAGAGTGAAAGAGCACCAGAGAGTGTGTGGGAGTGTGTGTCGCTGAGCATATGCGTGCCTCCGCGTGTGCAATTGTGTGTGCGTATGGTGGTCGTCTCACTGAAAGTTGACAGCCGGTGTTTGTAGAGTGGCTTCGTGGTCAGCCACTTGCTTGCGATTGAAGCGATGGTGGGGTAAGATGGATTTTTTTTTGTGAGTACTATGCAAAATTGGCGCGGGGAGGTCAGCCAAAGCATCCCGCGCACTTCACCCAGCTGTTTATACTATACAAGTTGACATGATGGGGATAAGAGATTCTAATCCTAAACAAATTAGTCCAACTGGCTCATCCTGGCTTGGCAGGGAGCCTGAAAACAACAATGGATCCACACAGGCTGTGACAGAGAAAACAGATAGGAGAAAATGTCTCCGAGGTATATTTTGTTCTAGGAGGGGTGGAGTGATGCCAAAGAACATGCACACATCCCACCAATATGTTTCCCTCTATCGATTCTCCTTTTCGCCCTCCTTCATTATTTGTACAGGCAAAAATGTGTGCCACTATCTGGCCGGCCTCCTCAAGGGGTATTCCACCTCAATTTTACTGCAATTAATCATTTATAGAGGCTCCTTATCAGAGAGGGTAATCAATGCAAAAGTTTCACCTCTAATCCCATCCCTCCTGTGCCAACAGTAGTGTGGAAAAGGGCAGTGGGTAGCTGACAGGAAGAGATAGCAACGTCTGGAAGAGTTCCTGCTGAAGAGGTGTTTTATGAGCACAGTAAATAAAGAGCTGGACACACGGCACCGGTGCAGCTATTTGCAGAGGAGCAGACCAGGAAGTGTGTTGTTTAAGAGCTCCGATTGTCACAGTAAGAGCAGGCTGCTGGCTGAGGGGTGAAGGCTACAGGGTTGGAAGAAGCTAAGGTATGGGTGAAGAGGTTAAGGGTAAAGCACAGGGCAAGACGTGGTGATGTCTCTGACGGACTACAAAGACACTGGACAAAGAGCAGCTGGACATGCGTGTTTGGACAAAAGCTAAAAAGGTTAAGATAGGGTCTGTTAGGTTTGGGATTGTCACTCGGACCTGTGTTTAGGTGGGTTCTCTGTGATCCGTGTGAAAGTGCAGAAGTGTGCTGAGTCACTGGCCTCATCTGTGCAGAACAAGCAGACATTCCAGGCCGGGACACAAGAGGTGGGAGGACAGATTCGAAACAGCAGCAGGACCAGGCCAGGACAAATGAGTTCAAGGCCCATTACCTTCCTTTTACACCCACCCACACATGCACAATCACATTCCCCACTCCCATAACACAGATTTAATAGCATTCACAAGAAAAGCTATGTCACAACACAAAATCGCCAAACTCTGCTTTCAATTTCTCCTCTGAGAACTTAAATGTTGATGGCGTAACAAGAAGTGCATATTACACCAGGCCAAGAGTGTTTTCTCTCCGAGCACCACGATGTTATTTCAATCAGCATTATACTTTATTAAACCCTCCTCCACGCTACCTAATAAAGCAATCGTGTTATTTGTGTCTTGGTTCAAATTAAATACAAGTGTTTCTTATGGAATGGTCATTAATGAGCACTTGCAGGGCCAGCAGCATTTTGTTCTTTGTATACAGGGCAGCTACACACTCCTCAAGGAGAACCATTTGTTATCTGTCCAAACTTTGGTGAGTGTGCTTGTTAACTGACCCATTGTTACATGAGGGTGTTTCAGGGCCGTTTGCTGCGTTCCGGCTCTTTATTCTTGAGGCATGAAATTGTGATTACCATAGTGGGGCTCATCCATCTCAAGCTCTCTTCCACACACGCACGCTAAATATCCACATTTGTATTTTGCCTTCTCTCTTTCACTTCTAGTTGTCTCTGTCACTCTGTCACTATGACACACACACACACACACACACACACACACACACACACACACACACACAAAGAGCCGCCCACAGCTGCGTCAGGCCATCTCTCTAACAATCCAATCTGTTTTCTTTCCCATGATGTTTCCCATTGGCACAGGGAGGAGAAAATCAGATTTACTCCCCCACAGGGCCCATGCAGTTGCACTGATATGGAAAATGATTTCAGTGCTGCTTGAGCCCATAAACATTATTTTGGTCTCCCCTGTTAATGACACATTTCTTCCCAGCATTGTGGATCTCACAGAGGAAGAGATGAGTGTAAAGGGGGGTTTAGGAAGAAGGGAAGAGAGGAAGGGGGGAGGAATCCTCCAGGGCCTCACATACAACAGGGGAGTCCTTCACCCCTCAAACTGCATCCTGACATCCAAGCCTTTTCTCACCCTCTTCCTCTTACACACATATATGTTGAAACACAAACACACACACAGCTAATCAACCATGCAGGAACTTAAATAGTCACAGCTTTCATACAAAGCCCCCCAAAAAAAATCACAGTACAAAGATATCCCTGCTGGAAAACGAGCAGAGTCAAAGAGGGATTTCTCACCTCTCTCTCTCTATAGCTGTCAGACTGATTCCAAACACACAGCATTTGGCTCCAGGGCTCAAAGCAGCCCCACTACAATTGTGTCATACAGCCCACATATCTTTTATTGGTGGTAGCAGCCAATATAGCAACCAAACCCCCCCCTCCTCTTGAACACAGGGATAAAATGTGTACTTTTAGTGGTAAGTTACAGACACCCTCTGCCCGAGGCATATTGTCAACGAGAGGAGCGAGCTGTAGCCTCGAGTCCTAAACACAAGTCATTTAATATAATGGCGGTAAAAGGAGACTCCAACAGGCCAATAGTGAGACACTAAACCTCCCATTTGGCATCCATTAATAACCATCTGCGGGACCAAACAAGAGGGGGCGAAAACAGGAAACGGCCATGTTAGGTCGGATTAGAAACTGTCCTCAACTTTTGAATAATCTCTCACAGGTCTCTCAATGTTCACATCCAAAAATGGGGTTTTCATGGTTCTCCTGTTCCACTGGAAACATCACGTGGAATGCTCAGGATCTGGTTTGTTTTACTGCTGATGACTGATCTGTCTAAATCCATCGGTTTTATGTTCTGGCCAAGGGGATGGATGGGTGACTAACGGCGGCTTGCGTGCCATGTTTCAGCCGACGCAGCCAAAGCTCAGCCAGCCAGGTCACGGACACAGACATGCCTGGTAGTGGGGAAAAAGGCAGATTAAAACAAGTGCTCAGCACTATTCTCTCTAATTAGTCCCCTGTTAACTTTTGAACTTAATTGGTTAATTGAGATGTGGTTAGACTGGGCAGGTTTCCCCTCCCTCAGGGTGACCATGCGGCTCCAGTGTTTCAGCCTGGCACTGCCTGGCACAGGAGGTGGCTGCCTCTCTCTCTCTCTCTCTCTCTCTCTCTCTCTCTCTCTCTCTCTCTCACTCTCTTTTTCATTTTCATTTCTAGCATCCCACCGCTCCAGTGACGAGGAGTAATGATGCCGCACAGGAGGCAGTAAAACAGTGTTTTGTGAGTGTGTTTTCGCAGAGATTGTGCCTATGCACTGCACATATGCTTGTGCCACATCAAAGCAGCTCTTTGACTACCCAGTCCTGGGTGGTCTAAACCTCTATTTTCTCTACCAGCAGCACTAGATAGATAGGCTTCGGAAAAGTGGAGTGTGGATGTGGGTGGATGTTACCTCACCACAGGCGAGTGTGTTCTGTCGAACTCAGGAGTCAGTTTGATTTGGAGGAGACATGAACAGCGCGAGGATGGAGAATAAAAGTGCGGTGCGTTACATACACAGATAAACACACACAAAACCCCATAGGCGGCACATTGCTCGAGTCTCCCCATCTCCTCTGGTTGATGTATAAGGATACCCACAACACCACATAAATCTGCAGGCAGCTCGACTCATTGGGACAGATTTTGCCTGCCGTCTTCCTTTTTCACTTTCATCCCCTCTTCTCCCTTTGCTCCTTTGAGCCCCATCACTCATTCCCCTTTTCGGTTTTCCCTTTCCGTCCTAACACCCTCTCCATCATCCCTCCATCACTCCCTCTCCTTCCCCCTGCTGCTCAGCTCCATATTTCTGTCCTCCCTCATCACCTCGCTCTCTTTCCTCAGTTGCCATCATCCGCATGCTTCAAAATGGAAACACTTTCTCTTCATTTTTGGAGTTTTTAAAAAAAAAAACGCTTTCCCTCCCACTCCCTCGTCCCACTTGCGCACCGTTTCTCTGCTCTTGTTTGTCCATCAGTTTTTCTGAGGCCTGGGAGGGCAATGAACATCTTGTTTTATGGGGAGTCAGAGGTTCACCCCTCCCTCCATCAGAACCGCCCATAAATCAGCATCCCAGCATTCAACTGGCAACCAGGGCTCGTCGGAATGTCCCGTTCTCTCTTGTCCTCCCGTCCTCCCTCTTCCATCTGTGGCCCGGCGCCTCCTTTAGGTCATGGAGAGCAGTGCTGGACATGAGGGCCCTTGTTACAGAGACTGCTTTGCTGCTGTCCTCTGAGTTCTCTTAGATTGGCCTGTAATATGATAAAGTCCTGGAGTGATGTGTGTGAGAGAAACAGAAGGCAGCTCCCTGCTCTGGCTTCTCTCCGTCTGATGTAGCCTGTCAGGGGCGCGGAGACAGAACAGTGCAGATAACGGAGCAGAGAGCCGCCGCACCAGCCAGCCAGCCCAAGGTCTTTCTGCAGCCCTGAATATAATTTGCTGCTGGTTCACAAGGAGAACAAAGGAGAAATGTGTAATTCTTGTAGTGTTAGCCAAGACAAATGCAAGCATTTTTGTTCTGATAACCTAAAGACAAGGGGAGGGACGGCACCTGGGTAGCCAAGGCCAAACAATATAGAGGATTACCTTGTTGAGTAGACACTGTATAATATGCATGCATCTCCTTGACTTCTGTGGTTGCAAAGCTTCTTAGCCAAAAGGACAATACTCCAGTTGGCCCATACAGATAACCACCTTTTTTCACTGTAGCAGCCTACATTGTCTAGCATGTGCAAGGTCAGCCATATCACACAGTAAAAATTCTTTATGAAATACATCTGACAAACTGAGTTTAAAGACGAGATATGTCTCCCGACTGCGGACAGCGGTCATCCATGGAATGCTAGGCCTGCTCAACATCTGCAGCAACACACTTGAGTAGAGATGAGTAAAATTAGGAGCATTTCCTGCAATCTGTGCAGAGGAGAGAAGGTCATCCTCACCCGAACATGAGCAGATGAAGTGTAACATAGAGCAGGGCAGCCATTAAATGCCTCTCCTCTCCCTTCTCCAGCTGGTCAGCTTGATGTAGTCTTTAACAGCTAGGAGTAGGAAAGGCACAATCCAAGGTCAAACCAGGGAGACGGAAGGGAGGGATATCATCTTGATCAACTGCTCATGGCTTGTCTGTCTGGTTGGTTGGCTGCACAGCCACCATTGCTGTCATCTATCTCCTTTGCGGTGATCACATCTAGTCTGCTGGACAGGTGGGCGGGCTGGACGGTCACGTGTCATCTCCCCCTCACTCTGTATTTGTCTGCAGGTCGTATTCAGAAACGGCGCAGAGGAGGAGGGAGGCCTTGTGGGGCTACAGAAGGCTTGCAGCATCTGATCGAAGTTAACAGATGTGCTGCAGCTGCTCGTTTTGTTTGACATAGCACATCCTCAAGCCCACACAGATACACACTCACTGAAAAGGCATGCAAAAATGTCCCTATATATATATATATATATATATATATATATACATACATGATAGCAGGATAGAAATTAAAATCATATATTTTGTGGCTGCTCAATGGAACTACTGGCAGTGTTTTGGTCTCAAATAAAAACCCTCCATCCCAGAGTAACCATTAAACCGACTTTGATCAGTGTGCCTATGAGTGCACATGTTGGCTTTTCTTATTTTTCTTAAATATACACTTCTGCTCTGCTGGCCATAAAACATGTCAGCACATACGCATTGGGCCAGAAAGCCGCAAGCTATGTGGCGAACCTGACCAGGGAAATGATTTGGGGAAACTGTGGAAGGAAGACGGCGAGTCATGGTTGCAGAGCTAAAGGGAAGAAGCACGAGCGAGAGGTAGCGCAGAGAAACCTCAGCTGGGTGTCCTCATATCCACAGGGGAGCAACAGCTTTCAGCAGGTTATCACGACGCCAGTGTGAGCCAAGCTCAGGCTAGACCTTGCAAAGGCCATAATGGAGAGGAAGGGGGAGGCGGGGGAAGACAGGGAAGGAGAATAAAGAAGAGTTATTAGGGTGATGTGAGGCAATGAGGGGAAGAGGGCCTACTGAAATGTTTTGACACAGAAAAATAGCAAATGGGACACAGGTACTTAAACAACGGTTTGCAAAGCAAACCAGCACAATTTTTTTTCCTCTCCTCTTTCTTTCTCTCTGCTCAGCTTGACATACATAAACACAAGTCATATGCAGCCGCAACTTCCACAAAGTGCTCGACGACAGAGCTGGCCTCATGACTGTCAGGCCGGCCTTCATTCTTTGCCAGGTTGAGCAGCACGAGCAGAGTCCAGGTCCTTCACCCAGATTACTGAGATCCGAAACAACCCATTATTTTCATGAGCTCATATGAACACCAGGCAGTCTGGTAGCATGAACAGCCCACGCTGGGACCGCAACTTGATTACACTTCTGCTGCACAGGCCTGCTTTATCAGATATACATTGTTTTGTGCCGTATTGATGTCGGCGTCAGCATCAGCCTTCACTTGTAGTGCCATGCGACACATTCCCTCACAGCCAGTGTGTGTGTGTGTGTGTCTGTGTGTGTGTGTGTGTGTGTGTGTGTGTGTGTGTTGGAGAGTGGGGTTTCTATCTTCTTACTGTATTTGTTCTGGCACGGTGTTCTATTGTGGGGCTTGGCTTTGCGCTCCTCAGATAAGAAAGCAGTTATGTCAACACTGGGTGCTGTGAAGGAGCCGCCTGGTTGTGTTGACATAATGCAACACTGCTTATTTACTTTGACCACAGACTTCAGCCATCATCTAGCCTCTAATGCACTAATGACCAAAGGCCTCCAGGGGTGGAGCCCCCTTCTGGCTTGGCCCAGTACTGGCCCTTTCAGCTTGTCAGGTGAGAAGAAAGATGGGGTTGGGAATAACTAATGGCTTTGAAAAACCCTGAGTTTAAAGCAGACTGCCAGCAGATTCTGAAAAAAAAAAAAAGGTTGACGAATGCTTCTCACAATACACACAAGTCCTTGCAGACGCAGGCAGCATGAGTCTGCATATTGAGCTGAGCTGAGCAGCCCTATCAGTAAAGAGCCAGTGGAGCAGTCCATGCATAATTATGGCAGGGGGAGGGGGTTAATTGACTTCTTTGAGAAAGATCCTGATTTCTATCAGCCTGTACCGTAATCATGTGAGCCTGGGCTCTCATTAAGCCCCCTCCCTCATTTATCTCTCTTCCCCTCTAACCCTGTACCCTCCCTCTCCTCTCTCCTCTCTCCTCCCCTGCTTTGAAAAAGGGTGAACCCCCTCCCCAACTGCTCCTGCTGAGTCCTCAGCGGGCCAGG